>NC_050193.1:4711074-4748574 GCF_008315115.2 Sander lucioperca | reverse complement strand
TTTCTACAGGTTGTAACCAGGTCAACCAAAAAGCGCTTTTTAGTTTTTATTAGAGTGATTTTTAAAGGCCTGAAGAAATTAGATAAACATTTAAACAAATGTGCAAAACTTTTTTTGTAGCATAATTCTGCTTCAGTTCATTACACCTTGAGGAAACCTTGATTTAGACCTTCACATGAACCTACTAAATAAAGGTAATTAATCATTCTTATACATGTAGTATCAAATATTACATGCATGTCTATTTTATCTTTAGTAAATCAATTCCATATGTTAGCAGCATAAGGCTTTATCCCTAACATGGACAGTTACACCCTTTCACAGTAAATTTACCACCAGAGTGTTTCAACTGTGACTGAAAAAATGATCAACAAATATCTCTGAATGAAGTCAGAGTAATGTGTTTGTGGGGATGTTTACACTGTTTCACCATGGCAACTTGTGAACTAGCCAACTAGTGACATCTAGTGGTACCAAACTGTACATCTCTAAAGTTGTTGCATTAAAGTTGCATTTTTGCCAGTGATGAAATTATTTCTCACAATAAGTGTGTTTAAAATACAAAGTATAGGTTGCCTGATGTGCAATCTAAGGTAATTATACTGTAATAAGATTTAATGTATTAGGCTATAGTAAGTATTAGTGTCTAATACTTTCCACAAGCAATTAATTGTTAAGCTTAGCACTGATGTTCATATCCTGTACTTCTGAAGTCAAATGTGACCAACATTTTAAGGTGTAGGGCAATAAAATGTAACAGCCATATCCATTTACACTAGTAAAACTTTTGATAAATGTATACTACAGTCGGTTTTAGTGGTGTAACCAATTATCACTGTTTAGGGAGTTATTCCAAAAAAAGTGCAGGTTTGCAAATTAAAAAAAACAACAACATGAACAACCTGACTATGTATTACAAAAACCATGGTTTTGTGCCTTTGCTTAGATGATCTGGTAATCTCCCCTTTTCAATACCAAGTAAAATCCCTGGATATCGTCCTGTCCTGACATTCTGTGAACAAAGACCAAGAGATTCTCAAAGGAAACAATTAAAGTGTGTTGTTTAAACAAAGCAAGCACAAGGGGGATTCACCCTTTTGTAGTCATCACAGCTAATACTATGGTTCCCCAGTTCAACCAGTAAAATCCACTCCTGTTTTAAATAGGCATATTTGAACTAGTTTGGCCTGATCAACAACAAACAGTTGTCAATCAGCACTTGTGTGAAAATTAAATAGAAAATTTCAGACCACCTGTCACCTGGCCTAATTCCTCAGGAAAGCACAATTAAACAAAGCAAACATGTCCTCAGGGATGTCATGTACCAATTTACACTAGAAATGCTCTGAGGCTATTCTTATCATACAGAAATAGTTATCATAATTATTATTATGATGCTTACATGCATGGCCGGTTTAACTTGTTAAGGGCACTAACACCCCACCCCTCATTTTTCATATGCATTGTGTAATCTGTTAAGTATAGTGCGCTGCACACAGAAGACTACACATAATATGATCAGAGACCATATTATGTTTTGATACAATATATCAAAAACAACATTGATGTTTACTATTAATAATATAATATAATAAATAAATAAATAAAATGCTAGGTTATAAGAATATGGCTACTACGGTCCAGTTTGTCTTTAAAACTAGATTTGTAATCTTATACAAGACAGGGCCATGAAATTAAAACAAATTGCATAATACTGCCGGACCTGCATTAGTTGCTATTGTACTTTACTGGTGCAATTTTCCAAACAAATCGGCAATTAATCAAATTAACAAAAAACAACTGACACTCTGGGCATACAAATTAACTACAGGCATTACAGTATTAATATAGCTTCAAGTAATTCCCATATGTTAAATTATAACATCTTAGTGGAAATTGTTAGTGAAAGGTCAATTCACAGAGACTGAATCGTTTGCGACGTACACATCATCAGCAGCACAGCGCGCATTTGTTGGACACAGACGGAGCGATAGAGAAGCTGCTGCTCTGTTCAGAAAATGGCCGACAGATTTTCTAGGTTCAACGAAGAACGTGATTTCAAGGTAATGCATGTTAGACGATGGACAGTGTACATGTACTTTACAATGTCTGGGTGTTTTAGCACATAAATAGGGAGCAAAACGTCTCGGGCTGCTTTGAATCATTACAAATTGCATCGTGCATTTCGGTGTATATGTCGCTTGCTAGCACTGCAAGCTAGCTAAGCTAACGCTAGTGGCTAGTGCACTGCGGCTCTTTTGAATTTAACTTCCCTTACGTCTCAGTGTTTGGCTGGCTGCGAGCTATATTTGGCTCATATCATGGGTTATGCGCTGTACCATTATGCATACTACGCAACCCTCTTTACCACGCAACGGCAAAATGTATATCGAAGTCCAACTAGCTTGTTAGTGACCTTGGATGGTCTAGTTATTTATCGACATATGCTAACGATGGATAGCTAGCTAGCAAGTAGCTAACTTGTACGCACATTGAGCACAACTAGCAAGTAATGGAGCACTACTAGCAAGAAATGGCTGTATCATTTTGACAACCAGAACACAACCACCTCAGCTAGTTAGCACGTTGAAATTAACAGTTACATCCAGCGATATATTGTCTAGCTAGTAATTTAATGACATTACCTGCAATTACCTCAAATATCTCGCTACTTGGCTACTAGCTAAGTGTGAGAAATAACGTTCATTATCGATTGATTTTAGATTCACATGTCCTTGCCACTAATAAGCTAGCTGATGAGAGTAGTTAACACGATTTAATTGCTGTTTTTGTTGTAACATTGTCAGACCTATTTTAGTTCAGCTTGATTTTGCTAATGCGAGTTAATTGTATTCTTCACTGGAAACAGTAGGCTGTACACACTGAGATGGTAACAAGGGGTTCTTATTTAGCTTCAGCTGTGTGGAGTTGTCCATTAATTGTAAGAATAAATCCATCCCTTTTGCACAGTGATCACATTATTTTTTTTTAAATTATTCCAGGTTGTATATTTACAACAGTAGTGCCAGAGCTAAGTTGGTGAATTTCACAACCCACATATGAGCGTTTGTCTTTCACTTGCCTATCTGTAATCTAAGACCACACCCAGTAAAAGCCAAACACAACATTACTGATAGACAAAATAAGCTTAGTCCATATTTGTAGTTTATCTTGTTTTTTTTCTCTTCATAAACATCCTGCCATTCATCACATTTATTTCCTCAGATGACGTTATCTTATCCCTGCTTTACCCAGCATCAGTCCTACTTTGTGTCCAGAAATATTTTTAAGTCACCTGACAAGTTTTTATTTATTTGACATAATTGTTATTGGCTTATCTACCAACTAATTGTACAAGTGAAACATCTTAAATAATCATAAATGCAGGTGTCATTCTGCTGCACATGCTTTCTCAGAAGCAAGATAATGTATCAAAATCCCTCCCTTCTTAATATCAGTACATTGTTTTGCAGTCACTTAGAGTTTTATCAAATAAAACCAGCTTCAGTCAAGAGTTTTGAGATTACCTGGGGGCTGTTTCTAGTCATGCACAGGTAATTTGTCTAACAATTTCAAAACATTTCTTTCAGGAACCATCTTTACACACATCACATTGTACAATTAGAAGTTTTGGTGTCATTGTCCCATATAAACAAAGATATTACTATGAATGTTGAGATAATTACTACATAGTTAGTCTCATGTGCCTGAGACCTATCTCCACAGCGCTGCAGAGTAAGGTCTGGCCCCGCCACACAAACACTCCTGGATAGGAGAAAAAAATGTTGTTTGCATTTCTTTAAACCAATTAGAATCGTCTTGGGCAGCGCTAAGCTCCGGTCGCAGCGGCGGTGTATCTGCAAATTGGTCTCTGGAAGGAACTTGTTTTGGCAGAACACTTGCACCCCGCAAAAGAAAATGTTGCATACAATATTTAATGAAGTTAACTGTTCTGAGCTATTTAAATTAGCTGGATACATGGTTAAATGTAATTAGCTCTCACCAGTGTATTGCCATGTGTATTTTGTCCATAGCAATCCCCACCAATCGGACCCCAAACGTCCCAGTTAGATAGTAAATGCCGTAAACGTATTCTTTGTAAATCTTTACAATCATTCCCCGAATGAACCAAGCAGGCCTGCCTTGTTGCACGATCCAAATTTTCTTCAAAACTTGCCATTTTCAGTGAATAGCTTTTTAGCTCGAAGTTTGTTGATGTTTCCTGAAACCAACAGAGTTTTGCAGGCCAAGGGACATCCAGCGGAAGATCCGGCGGCAACAGATGTTCTGGCGATTATCCAGAAGATTAACTGTTGTTGATCCAGACTATACTAGATAGTAGACCTATTTGGTGACCAAAATTGATGCCCATTTTAAGAACATTTTCATCTGTGTGACCTTGTGTGTTTTTTCCTAGTGATTTGTGAATGAAGAAGAGAGTTGCTGTATCAACAGCGATGTTCAGGGTCAGAGGAAAGGTATAGATGAATAATTTGAACACCAACCCAGACCCTTGTCGTTACATTTTTCTGACAGCATTTTGTTCTGTCACTTATACCACTATTAAGTGTTCTGCTCTGGCTTTTGGTATTGTAGAGAATAATTGTAAATTTTGCTACAATCACAGTAGCTGTTTGTTTTAGAAACTAGCTATTTGCTGTAGCATGGCGAAATTGTGAATCATCAGAAATGCCATGAAGCCCATTACAAGTTAAAGCAAGTATAATTGCTTGTGATATTGTTAGTGTTTTTTGCTCTAAACCGACTGTGTTGCTGTTCAGTGGGAACTCAGCATTTTGCTTTTTTTTTGTCACTGAGAAGTGAATTGCTGTGTGGTCTGAATAAGTCTGTTGATGGCAGCTCTGGCTCAGCACAGTGGAGCTCTGTGTGGGAGATCTAATGTGAAGGCATTCAAATGCTCAGAAAGTTTCTCTCTGACTCCATGGACTAAAGCCTGCTGCCAAGCAACATGGCGCGGGAAACACCCACAGATGGTCTACCTAATATATATAGCACAACCAGTCCAACAGCTCTGTCCGCTCTATTGATTTACATTGTTGTTGTTGGAGCTTTAGCATGCAGCAAATCTTGAGCTGCCGAAACACACTAGGCAATTTGAGCATCCACAGAGTTGATCGACAGTAGGTCCTTCATTTCCTAATGTGAGGTGATGTGGAGCATCCATTTCACTGTTGAGCAAATGGGAAATTACTCTTGTAATGTGAGGACAGAGCAAAGATCATTTCTATGCAGCATTGCTGTGGTGTTTGTGTACCAGAGTCAGGGTGATGAGGAAGCAGCAGTAAAAATAAGAAGTCATTGTGGTGGGTGGGGGCTGTGCTGATAGCACATTAAGTGGTCTGAGGAGGAGAGATGGCGGATGGGGGAGCCATCCATTTGTTCATAAATAAATCCTTTGCTCTTCCTCTGCACCTCCCCTTCTCATAATCCCCAGCATCACTCATGCTGATGAGGGGTCCTGTCTCATCTGAATTAAAGACTGCCAGTGTGGCATCAAATCACCTCATTATTGTGGGCTGATTTGAGTAGTTGCTTATCTCTGCAAAACCAGATTCCCCTAGAGACTGTGGGGGTAAGCCTCTTGCATGGCCCAGCCCATGTTAGCATTGTCTTTTTACAGTAGTCTTTGCTGCAGACTGTAAAAACTAATTTTGCAGTGAAGCAAGAAGACCTAATGAATATCCTGCTGTTTGTGCATGTTCCATCTCTTTATCTGTAGTATATTTTTTGTGTAGTTACATTAGATTTTGATGTCCACACATCCATTTGCCAGTGGCTGCAAGCATCTAGTAAATAATATACCAGCCATGGACTATTTTTGGAATCTTTCAGTTTTCTGCTTGTGTGAAGGTCAGTAGAAAACAGACACACAAACATGACCTTCGTCTCTCCTCTGCTGCTAAAGAGGGGAAGCCATCTGTCTCAGAGCAGAAACTGCTCTATAAACACACTCCTTTTGGTTGGGGTAGCAAGCCCATCACTGCTGTCACTCCTGGAATACATTTTCCAGAAAAAGAAAGAAATCAATTCTGTCAAGTACAATTTCAGTTATAGCTTTGAATAAACTAAAGCGCTTGCTTACTAAAAATATAAGTTATAATACAAACGTCATATTGAAGGCTCTTTTAACTTATAATAACTGGAAAATGGGATGGGTTATGAAACTAACAGTCACATATTTCCAGTTGTAGCAAACCTGCTGTGTGTACTTCTTTTCTCTGGTGCATGGAGCTTAGCTTATGCTGCCCTTTTATGGTGAATTTTCTTCATATTCATTTTAATATACTCTATATTCTTCATAAATATTTCTTTATATACACTAAACAGTGTTTAAAGTATGTTTTGCTTTCATTGAAGTGTAAATACTATCATGAAAGCATATGTTGCGATAATTTTGGTCAATGATATTTCATGATAAAATGCACATCTACTTAATGGATGTGTTGGCCGACAAAAAAATATTTTTCATCACTTGTTGACCGTTCTCACGAAGCTTATTCAACCCAGCATTGCTCTGGATGAATATGATATCTTGTGCTGTGGGGTGGGGTTTTGGGTGATTGACAGTCATTTAGAGTAAATGACAGACAGTAGACAAGCCTCCTTTCACAGTGCTGTCTCAACGTTTTGAATACACAGATGAAAATAAACTCAGTCAGTGTCTGTGTTAAAGTATAAACTCGTGTTTGGTGATGGATTCTTTCTCAAACTCTTTCTGTGATTGGCACCAATTAGGGCTGTGACAAATGATTCTTTTTTTTAATTTTTTTTATTATGTATTAATCTGTTGATTGTTTTCTCTATTAATTTTTTGTTCTTTAAAATGTCAGAAAATGGTGAAAAATGTTTATTACAATTGTCCAGATTTCAAATTGCTTGTTTTGCCCAACTCATACGCAAAATACCCAATGATATTCTGTTTACTTTTACACTAGGCAGAGAAAAGCAGCTAATCCTCAGGACTGTCTGGAACTCTGCTTTTTGTTTGAAAAAATGATGTAACTGATGCTAATTATTTTTCTGTCAATCGACTAATTCTTATAGCTCCTCTACTAGTCAAGCAGGACTAAATTATATATGTCTAAATTAAGCTTTTAAATGTCTGTCACTTAGGGTGGGAATCACTTTGACCAGTATGAAGAGGGCCAGTTGGAGCTGGAACAGGCGTCCCTGGACAAGCCCATCGAATCGGTAAGGCATCATACATCATCCCGCACCATTGGACCAGCTGTGAGAGTGGATGATTGTTCCAGGGAGGAATAAGAACCACACTTTTTTACTCCATTCATTATGTCCATGTAAATGCATCCAGTGTTTTCTTGAACACACTTGCCACCTAACCTGTAGAATCACTTGTCTCATGTCCATTAATACCCTTTTAGTCCCTGCCATTTCCCATGTCCTCTGCCTACTCCATTTTCTGTGTGACAGTTAAAATGATTATGTATATGCTAGATCTTCTTGTTTTATGTAAAGCTTACAGATAAACATTTGAATTTTGTATCAGTCTCCCATTAGTCATTGTTAGTCATCTTAGCACAGTGAGATGAGATGACTCTGAAAGCATGGAGTGGATAAAGCACTGTCATTAAAGGCTGTTTTCTAAATATTCTAGCTGTTCATCCATTTTAAACTCATTCAGAAGGTATTTTGTAACGACAAGATTCTGTTCTGGATATAGTTGCTTTGAGGAAGGTTGCTGTACAGAGCCCTGTAGTTTTGTTATATTTGTATTGGTGATTTACCTATTTAACCACTCTGATTTATGGATTCACTGATTTAAAATATTCAGCGGGGTGTGATCATAAATGAAACCCTGTTAAACAAGAATATGCACATGGTGCAGGACCGATTTTGGATTTAAAAACAGCCCGATTAGGTAGAGTTTACATTTATATGTCTGATTATTTTGCAGTGACTCACATTTTTCTGTTAATAAAAAGTGGGCAGTGCTTATTCCACTCCAATTAGCAAACAATAAAGTGCACATAAGATGGTGTGAATGGCTACATTTGTTTTTGAATGAGTGTGTGTCTATGTAGTTTTAGAGTTTATGTGTTAGTGTTTGTGTCTATAGGACAGTTATCTTATTGTACACAACTTGGGGTGTTCGACATTTCTCTCCTGCAGCGAATTGGCCCCTATTAGCTAAGCAGCAATGACCCGGTTTGTATTTGCACGCTCTGCTTTCTTACTCCTATCTTTAGGGTCCTTGTAACGCTTCTCTGACTGTCTTTTTCTCTCTCTCTGTTTCACTACTGTCACAATCTACATCTATTTTCTCTCTACCTCTATTTCTCTCTTGCTCCCTCCCTATTACACAGTGATTCGGTGTACAGTACCCTCTGTCATTCTGTGCTGGCATGGTGCTTGTGCAACTGGGACTGCATTTTTCGCTGAAGAGGCACAAAGATAATAGTGCAGGCAGCACTCTTGTTTCTGTCTTTCCCACTCTCTCCATCCCCCTGTCTCTAAAGCACTGTGGTGAGCAGGCCCAAACTCCTCTTACCTACAGTGTCGGGTCACCTCTCAACATTATGGATGTGCTTTATAAGCCATTCGGATAGGATAAGCAACCAGGTATAGATCAAAAGAATAGTGTAGTTGTTTTTACAACCTAAAATGAATGCATTGAACATTGATGTATTATGCATGCACATTTTTCAGTTTCCTTAATCAGTTGTCAGCCATGTTAATGATCAATAATCGATAAATAATTAAAAGCCTATCAAATTAAAAAGCATGTTTTTCCTCAATGAGAGCTATATTTAAATAATTGGCATGGCTGATTTGTAGCATAAGTAAATTACATATTTGAATTATGAATAAATGCAATTAAATTGAAAATAAAACAATATAACTGAAATAATAGCTTGCTAAAAACACTTCATTTTATTAAGGACATAGATTATATGAGACTAAAACATTCAGAGCACTTCCATCTATAAAACAAAAAATCTAACCATTTTTATATTGGTGAAAAGAGCTGTAGGCTAAAAAATTAACATTACCAATCCTGTTGAGTTTTTAAGCAGCAGCAAAATCCAGTCGTCATGGTGATATATGTCCTGCTTGTTATTATTGTTCCTTCTCACACTATGATCATATTTGTAGCCTGAACATGTGTTTTCCATAGCTAGAATCTAGGGAACCAAGAATATAAAAATTGTATATCCTGGTTGAGTATTACAGGCACACAAACATCCCACTGTATGTGGGTGATGGAGGGTGAGAAAAGAGAGGGAGAGAGGTGGCCTGCTCACCTGGCTTGAGTAGCTCTTTTGCTCCTGCGCTATTATTTGAGGAGGGGCGCTGAGGGCCGCGCTGCAGCATCACACAGCTCTTCACACATCAGTGGAAAAATCTGAGTTGCTGTCACTTTGTCACCAATAGTAATAGACACCTTGCATATTCTCTTTGGAAAGTGCATGCCCAAAGAAGAAGGTGGCAGACTTTTTATCCACAGGCAAGTAAACATGAAAGTTTGCCACCAAGCAAAACGTTAATCCTAAAGAATATTTTAGATGATTTGGTGACATCAGGTGCGTTTTCATAGTGACGCAGTTCCTGTTTCAAAGGCAACATGTACATCCTACAACATACTAGCCAAATGCCTCACAGCAGACGAGGAGAAATGTATCTACACCTGCTTAGCCTAAAAAAAGACATCCAGGTATGATTTACAGTGCACTTAGAGGGATAACTAAAATGTTACATTAAATGTTAAAACACATAGACTGACACACAGTATGTGACCATGTTGTTAGGTACACTACATAGGCCTTTTGTAGTGCAAACTTCTGGCAGTTGGCCACAAGTGTTACATCTGAGATCTGTTAGTGAATGCTTCGGCCTAGCTTCTCGGAGCCCCTCCCCTGCCACTTGTTGTGTGTGATCTATAGGCAGCTAGAGGTCTGTGGTACTTTATTGGGATCTTTTTACTCTTTCTGTCTTTCCCCTTTGGTCTTTGATCTTTCTCTCTAACATTGTTTTTGCATTGCATGTGTTAACTTGGTAGCATTCAGTACTATTTTATCTCAACACTCTGTCCTAATCACTACTACAATTTTCCTCCCAGACTCATCCCTTCCACGTCCTCTGCCCCTTCCAGTCCCTCCAACCTACCCCCCTCCCCTTCCTGACCCTGTCCAAGAGCGATATGCAGCGGGCAGCCTCAGAGCCACAGAAACCGAACATACATACCAGAAATCAAAGAAACCCATGTATACAGGCCACAGGAAGATTTGTTTTAGTAAAACGTTTGTGTATTTCTTTTCATCCGAGTTGTAGTCATTACTAATTATCTCTTACTGGGGTCCTTGGTCAAATTAAGTGCCACAGATGGGGGACATTTTAGGTATTAGTGTATCAGCTGTTACTGAGTGTATAGCCTTTTGCATTATAGCCAGACATGATGTGACACATCTGTTTATAACTGTTGACTTATATCACCTTAGGTGGGAAGAGGAACACAGGAAAGGGTCAAACACACTCCTTTTTAATATCCTGACCCACATTCTTTTACAACACTGAAAGCTCTCTATTTTGCACCCGTCTTAATCCAGTGAGCAGCAGGGGTGATGGGTTCATAGTAATTGCTGAGGCCCTCCAAGTGTTCTTTTTAAAGTCAGCAATGGAGTAAGAGTGGAGAAAAACAATTAAAAAAA
This sequence comes from Sander lucioperca, assembly GCF_008315115.2. Taxonomy (NCBI): domain Eukaryota; kingdom Metazoa; phylum Chordata; class Actinopteri; order Perciformes; family Percidae; genus Sander; species Sander lucioperca. The sequence goes on along the minus strand of NC_050193.1, from coordinate 4,737,886 downwards.
AACACTTTAATTCAAACTCAATGGGTGTTACAGTGTCTGTTTAAAGATGTTGGAGACCCCTTTTAACTTTGGCCTTCAGTGTTTTTAACTTAACTACACTTTGATAAACTTCCAGTTGATGAATTGGGCCTTCAGAATTATGAGGTAAGTATGTATTTTTAAATAATATTTAAACATTTATATTAATTGGACTCTGCTTCTGTCATTTTCCCCCTTCACTTAGTTAAGGAAATCTTTAATCCCTTCACGTTCAATCTGACACATCCACACCACCATTTACTGGGAAGTAGGAGCCTTAAGTGTTTGGCTCTTGACAACTGAGACAATTTTTTCTATTTAGTCAAACCTGCAATAGCTGAGACTGACCAGGAATGTATAGAGCACCTTACACATGGGAGCTGCAAGAGTTTATGAGAAGCCACAGACAGCAGGCCCTGTCCTCCACCAACACTTGCCAAAAGACCTCAGGGACACGGCAGAGTATGAGTTACTGCAGCAGCCCACTTTTTGCAAGACAGATCCCTAAGGAGCCTGTCTGTTTTCTTTTCAGAATGTGTAAAATCTCGGATATGTTTTTGAGAGTGGTCAACCAAATAAAATTACATAAAATATGCGGTTTGGGTTTATTTAAGTTTAGTCACTTCTGTGGATTGATATGCCTTTTTCATGTTACGTCCTCCTAGGTAATCTGAACAGGAGCAATTTATTTTACCCAGACAGAGACACACAAACATAACCATACTGTACACATATAAATGGCTGCATAGACTGAAGCAATACGTTTCCTAAATACTCTGAGGTCTCTAGGTGGGGTCCCCTGCATATCACTTCCCTTACCCATATCTTTTGCCATGCACTGTGCCAATGACGGCACAGTGCACAGTTTTAAAAACACCCCCTATTGTAGATCTCTTTTGTTTGGATAACATTTTTCTATTTTTCTCTCTCCTGTATTAACAGTCAGTTGTTGGATTTATTGACATGCCTACCTTTTCTGTTTGTATAAAGTATTATGTTTGTTTAAAAGCAGAGAGAGATTTGCATTTTTAAGACCTTAGAGAAGTTAGAAGAATTGCAGTTGAAAGCGTTTGGCTGGTTTCTTACGTTGTGTCACGTGTGACTGTTTTTTTGACAGCCCAGTATTTTAAAGCCAGGTTCGTATGGAAATGCCTTCACTCCACTTGCACTGCTGTTGGACTCGCCGTCGTTGCTTTCATCCGTCTGTCTGTCTATTCTTTTGGTGCACTCATCTGTTGTTCAACACGCAGTCTGCGCCTCATCTCAGCCCTTTAACCTTTGCTGAGCCCATTTTGAGATAATCTCTTTATTAGTGTCAGCAGTTGCAACTGGTGCCTCATCCAACCTGCCCTTCTTTTTAATATTTCTTTAATCTCACTAAGATAAAAATAAAATAAAAATCGTAAGCTTTGTAAGAGGAAACATGTAGGGCTTATGTTCTTTAAGCTTTCAGATCATTTCATTATACAGCCCCCTTGGTCAGACTTCGCTGACTTTCGTGATGGAAAAATAAACAAATCAGCTAACAGGAATTGTGTAGAGGCTGAGCAAGAGTATTTCTCAGGCGCCTAGTTTAGGGTGCATATTAATTTCCTCCTTGCTCCAAGCCTTATAGATGAGCCAGTCCTCCAAGTCAATATAAATGTTCATGTGTAGAGTGTTGCACCATAATACTGCAGTAAGGGACAGAAATATATCCAATGACGGTGGGAGGGGAGACATTCACTGCAGCAAATTCTGCAGTGTTTTCCTACACAATGAAGTCTGGGGACATGTTGTCCACCTGGCAGGAGGCACCACACACTATCAGCCATACAGCCTCTTATTCTGTGACATGTCCAGGAACTTCCAGGCAGGGACATCTTATACACAGTGATAGGATGTTAATGTAGCATTTAATGTCCCAGTTATGAGTTGATGCAGGCAGGCCGTCTTCTTGCAACCATGAGAGGCCTAGCACAGATTCCTTTTTTATCTCAACGGAAACAGGAAGTGAAGTAGTTTAGCCACTCACTTGGGAGGCAAACATCAGCCAGATGTTTTAGATATATTTATCCTAGTCTTCATGATGGTAGAATTTTTACAACTGACATACTTTACTTTTCCAGAAAAATAGGGCAAAGGAAGGCAACAGTTTGCTCTGAAATACCAACAGTGGTTGACAAAAAGATTATGCCAAATGTATCCCAAATGAGGCCTTGTGGGCGGAGATGCAGTGTGTGCTGTGTGTTTGACTACCACTCCCCTTCACATGCACTAATCTATTCAAGCCCAGCTCACCTCCACCACCTCAGAAACTCACCTACACCATGGCTCAGCCTGCTCTGTTCTGCCCCGCCCCCTGTCCCGAACCTCCTCTTTTGTCAAAGAGAACTAATTGAGCCCTGTTGAGCCATCAACCTTCCTCTCTGTGCCTGATCCACCCAAGACTAACACAGTTGGAGTTTTGTTAACCCGCCCTCCACCCCACTGCCCCACCCCTTTGTATGTGTACCATTCACAGTGCGCTACTAACACCGACGATCCTTTTTGTTAAAACTCTTTAACAAAAAGCTGCATGCTGTTTTGTTCCAACCCCTTCACTTTCTGATTGTGAAAGTTGATGTCAATCTCTTTGTGATTATAAATATCCTTTTTGTTTGGTTTGTATGTTGTTTTGGTAGAATGCAGCACTCTGGTGAATGTTAGACAAGCTTGGAATAGTTATAATCACAACAGAAAAACACTCAGAAATCTCATTGTTCCTGTTTATTTGTGCTTGAGGATGTACTGTAGTGTGTAGTGGTGGGAGAGTCTTGCATTTCACTTAATGTTTTTGTTTTCTTGCTGACCCATACTAGTGATATAACGGTCTCAGACATGCACATTTGGCCCCAGAGTGTGCTATGAATTCCTGTTGTGTATGTTCTCGCACTCCTCTCTTGCATCTTTGATTCATAATCTGTTTGCCTGATCTTGTCCACATGTGCCATGTTTGTATATATTGCCATAGTAACTATTGGTATTAAAAGAAAAGCAGAAAATGAATACTTTAAAGTGGATTACCTCACTGCAGTTATTTTATCTTATGCTAGCTAAAAACTACTTTGCAGTTTGGTAAAGCCTGCCAAGTATGTTTTTATATAATATATGAATTGTAATATCTATGGATGATCAAATTAGAGGCATCCATTTGTATCTAATAATGGTTTAAAATTGTTCACATGGTTGGGATCAGAGCCAGACCATTGATGACCGACTAGAGATGCTGAAGGTGTTCAAAAACATGCACAATAGCTATTTCTAGTATATCTAATGGGGCTATATGCACACAATGTCTCCCTCTCTTCACCTGCACACCCACATATCCCTGTGCATATTCTATCCACCCTGGGCCTTGTAATGGTAATCCAAGGCCCCCTAGCTCCACTTCTGTCTCTTCCTCTTGCTATATTTTTTGTGACAGCTGCATATGTTTCATGGTGCTCCCCTTGTCATGGTTACGAAATCACAGCAAGCTTGGACTTTCTGGTCTTCGTTTTGTTAATGCAAGATTTCCATACCTGTTCTGTGTCACTTTTTGTGTACTAAGATCTTGCTCTGTGGTGGTTCATATATGTATGCGTGTGTGATACATATATTGCCCCCTCCTTCCTCCCACTCCTCTTAACTTCTCAGTTAGTGGATGTGACTTGATGTGTTATCTTTATCATCCAAAAAAAAATGCTCGTGCCCAATTTCTTTGCCTTAGAAACTGCACTCCTACTGTAGAGGGTATCCTGTAGTTTACAGGCTACACATAGCCTGATGTATTCATCATAGTGGAAAACCTACCCTTCCTCTCAGTCTCCACTCTCTATCCCCCAACCCCCCCTTACCACTCCTTGTGCTGGAAGACACTGATAGTACACGCTGTAGGTGATGTGGATGACGATAATAATGGTGGTGGTGGTTGTGCTGATGATGATAGCGTGATCTGAGTGTTTTATTTTGTTTTTGTTTGTTTCTGACCAGTACCCAACGGGAAAAAGCTTCTCTTATTATTGGAATATTTTTGGTTTTTTTCTCCTCTGTTCTCTCTGCTAGGACAACATCGGGCACCGGCTGCTTCAGAAACATGGCTGGAAGTTGGGGCAAGGTCTTGGCAAAACCATGCAGGGTAAGGACTCACTCTTCTGTACACCTATGTTAAATGTATGCTGGTGGTACTGAGCCATCACCCTCTGTCATTTTCTTTCCCCTCACATTTCCAGGTTGTTTTTTTTGTATCAGTAAATTTTCTTTTCTCCTTTCTCTAATCTATCCCTTTGTGTCTATTGCTGGGTAAAATTATTTTTTTTATTTAAACAAATGTCATTCCATTTGTTCCTGTTGCTCTCATGCTGCTGTTTCCTCGAACTTGAAGAGGGAGGAGAATGTTTCCGGGGCCTTGTAAAGGATTAAGACTGAGGTCAGGGACCCTGGGGGTTGGGAGATTGTAGTGTTTATTTGTCTTTCAATTATGCATTTAGTTTACAGCAATGCAGATTGAAGTGGGCTCCCCCCCCCCCTGTCAAAATCACAGTTTAATTAGATAAAGTTTTGTTCAAATCCAGTTTTTTTTTTTTGGTTTTTTTTTTAGCCAGCTTTAGAAAAAGTGTTTACAGTATATGTACTTATGGATTGCTGATTGCTGATGCACTTTTCCAGATCTTACTTTGAACCCCTGGTGAAAAATAAATAAATAAATTGCCAGGTTTATATCTTGGTTACAGGAGCTAAAAGTTGCTTCTCTTCTAAGACATGAGTCGTTTTGGGGCAGTGTCGCAAAAGTCATAATGAAGAGCACATGGTTGACTTTGGAAATGCAAACCAGCAAACGTGTTAGCCAGAACTCTATCCAACATGGCTGTCTTTGCAGGAATGCAAAGCACTTGAATTAACAGGCAATGTACAAGACTTTTTTTGGGCCTTGTCTGGGCCAGTTGTATTTGCAATTACAGAACAGGCCCCTGTGGCAAAGACATTGGCCCTAATCCAGAACAAAGGTACCCTAGACAGTCTGAATTTGAGTCTTGATTGTGTTTTAAGGTTTTACTAGACTTGCGATGTCTGTCCAATCTCTTTAGTCTGTATAACATTTACTTTTATCAACATTATATGTACACTAGACGTTTCTCTTTTATTTAAGATCATGGATGCCGTATCTTTAGACTGTTTTGAAAGTGGTACCAGTAAAATGCTCTCTAAGCACAATGATGTAACTCTGTCAGATGTAGAAAGCTTTCAACCAGAAAGATGCATTAAAGAGGTTTACTTTCTGGAGACATCTGTAATTGTATGGCCCAGTTGATATTGACTTGCTCTAAGTGGGAGCAGGCTGAACAGAGCTGAGTGTGTGTGGGTCTTGGCTAACGTCAGCACCTCATTAACTCAACCCCCTATGCTCATAGTCTCATTAGCTCAGAGGTGGTGGTGCAGAGCTCTGGCATGTTTCCACTGAGCCTTGTCCTGTCTCTTCATCCTCTTTCATCAGTATCTTTACGCTCTCTCTTTACCAATGAGTCCTTGCAGTTTGCTAAGAATGGAGCTTGTTTTTCCGCATACGTTTTGGCATTTAGTTTTGTCTACCTCCTCCATCGTGTTCTTTTTCTATCCTCGGTCCATACCATTTTAACCTCAGATCTAGAGATGCACCGAATGTTTGTACACCAAAATTATTCGGCCAAAAATGGCAAAAAAAAAAGTACTTTCGTGCTCGAATAAGTGAAAAGGCTGAATAAATTTTACCAAACAATTATGTTTTTAATGACGCGATCAGATATTAACCAGCCTAGAGTGAGAGCCGCACACGCTTTATAAATGCAGCAAACATGTTGGCAGTGTGGAAGCACTGTCAACAAACGACAATATTTAATGATTCCGATCCTAGGTACTCGTCTGTTCCATGCAAAAGGATCGACAGCGAGAGACGTTGCATCTCATGTCATCGTCCAGACCGGGGTCGAGAAGCGGCAGTATTAACAACAGTTGAAGTCACCGTGTGTTGAGAAGCTTGTTGTTTTATTGTTCACTGTTAACTTACACTTACGCTTTTCCCTTACATCGAAGCACTCGTAGCCTGCTCTACTCTCAATCCACGCACTATACACCATGTCCACACACTCACTGATGTCAGTCAGTATAGTGTGCTGGAATGTTAACATGTTCAGTGTTTAATACATATTTTGAAATTGTAGTTTTGTAATTGATTTTTTTTCTTTGAAAAGCAAGACAACAGTAAAAAGTACATTTTGACTATTTATTTTTTTATTTAATTTATGCAATGATGAAAAATTGGAAAAATAAATGGAAAAACTGCTTTCGGTTATTAAGCTTCGGCCAAGTTTTTCATTTTATTCGGCTTCAGTCAAGAATTTTCATTTCGGTGCATCCCTACTCAAATCTTAAATTTCTATAACTCTCATGCAGTCATTTTCATTCACTTCATTTCTCTTTGTTGCTCAATTGCAACATTTGCTTGAGTGCATTGCTCTCCCTGTAAACCCAGCAGTAAGATGCTCAATATCAGAATTTGAATGAGAAACATGTCTGCAGCACACGCCCAAACTAAAGACAAGTTACAGTCTTAGACATAGACATATAGGGGCCCATGCAGAGCTAGGATAAATGAGTACGTAAGTTTCTTAAATTCACTATGTAAATCAAAAGACAGAAGTTATCTGCGTTGGCTTGTGCTGCTTAATTCGATTTGTAGGCAGCATAGTTAGATTATTGAAAAGTCCATGTCTTCCTTGTGTTTATGGTTCAGGTTATGAGATTTTCAGGTGTGTGTGTGGTGTATACGTGCTTATTCGGGGCAGGTGTTGTCAAAACAGTGGTTTACCAGATGATGGCTGTGATGCTTGATTTTGTTTGCTGATCAAAAGAGGAGGAGTAAGAAGAAGAAATAATAGAAACATTTAGAATCAAATAAATAATAGAAGGGGGGAAAAAAAAAAAAAAAAAAAAAAAAAAATATATATATATATATAATTTTTTACTGTTTTAGTCTGTTCTATGAAATGGTGGTATCAGATTTATTTGGCTCAGTGTGGAAATAGTCTAACAGGCAGGTATTGCTGTACGTCACTCCTATATCCTGATTTTCCGTTGTCCAGTAATTACCGTCATTGACCGAAAATAAATGATAGGGACCGAAAATTCTAATTGTCTCCGGTCAGAATGACCGGTGGAAATTATTTTCTCTGCACAATTTGAATTGTGTTAAAATAGGCTACAGTGATTTTCATGTCTTTTGTTTTATTTAATTTAGAAATGACTATAGCATATGCGAAGGAAAAACTACAGGTTTGTTCTCGCTCTTGATTGAATGCAGAAGCATACTGTAGATTTACAACAAATGGCGACAAGCAAGTGGGAAAGCCCAAGCCCTGGCAAAACAGAAATTTTTATTTTTATTTTATTGTGAATTACTTAACACCAAGCAGTGTCCAGTCTAACGTAAATGAAGCCAAGGATATGCCAGCGAGGACGAGTCGGCACCAGCTACAGCCCCTCTCATTAATGTTAATGCCACAGGAGCACATCGAGATGCCATATATGATGACAGCTCTCCGCGGTTACAGAGGCTTGACTTTCTCAACAGCCTACAAGGTTCTTATTGGGATTACGGTAAAATCTATCTAAAGTGGATCAAACTGGCCCAGGTAGCATGCGTGAAAAAAAATGTCTCCAGTGTGCCAGCAGAGAGAGGCTTCTCTCTGCAGAACCGCATCAAAACAGCGCAGCGACATCAGGCAGAGGCTTATGCGCATTGCGAGTTGCAGAAAGACACTAGTTTACAATTATTTTAATTCAAGTTGGCACTTGATAATTGTATGAGCCATTTTGTTTGTACTGTAGTTGTATTTCCTTAGCCTAGCAAATGGAAAATTGGCCCAACTTTAATTCAGATCGGCACAATTATGCGCATTGATTTCATTCTTTTGCCCTCTCTGCCTGTAGCAAGTAGCCTACATTTAAAAAAAAAAAAAAAAAAGTAGTATAAACGCTCAGCGTTTGGTGTGCATCATTGTTTATTTCCATCTGGCCTTGAACTGCTGAAAAGCAATCTATTTAATGTGATAAGGCTCTGTACTTTGTTTGGAGGAGAGAACAAGTTGCAGGGGTCAACTCTGCTCTTGTTTTTGCTGCTGGCACCACTGATGTGTGGTTATGTAAGCATCCTGCTTTGTGGGCAGATGAGACTGCGGCAAAGTGTGTGCAGTTGTTAAGGAATGAATGGCCCACTGTTGGAGCCCACTATCTCTGTTCAGATTTGCTTAATGCACTTAGGAGTAGGCTCACAACACAATTGCACCCTTGCATCACATTGAAGTTTGCTGGATAATCATAATCTTCCTCTCCTTTCCTGTCCTTGCAAGAAGAGAAGGTTTATGGAATTTGAAGTGAAAGCATTGTGTCCCCTTTTTAAGTTTTTCACTGTATTGACTTTGTTCTTATTCTTCTTTTGTCCTTTTTGCCCCTTTTTAGGTAAGGTTTGTTGGATTCCCTCTGTATGTCAGTATGTGTGTGTGGGTGTGTTTTCTTTCTCCCACTCTGAGGTTGACCTCAATGTAACACCCCTTTTACAGTGTACCGTAGGCTAATGGCCTCTGTCAGCTTCCTCCTCTTTGCTTCATAATCACTAAACCTTTTATTTCAATCTGCACAAAGAGTAAAGAGCTTCTATTTGAACAAAGAACAAAAGTCCATTTTAAATCAAGGTAGATTTAGAAAGCCATGATTCCATCACACCCCTTAGAATCATCATCTCCACGATGTTAGATTTTTTTTTTTCTTCTTTGAGTTTCCGTTGCTGCTGTCGGGTATCTGATTGGCTGTAATTACGGCTCAGACTTTGAATGGCTTGCAGAGTAGCGAGTTTCCCCCCTCTGCTTGTTTGCCTGTTTCTACCTCCAAACCTGTGAAACTTGTGTGTGTGTGGTCATTATGTGGGACTGAGATGTGTATGTGTCTGTTACTGACCGGGCCATAGAGTCAACTTACAGGGAATGTCTCACCACCCTTCTACACCTCGAATGCCTCTACACCTCGAATGTCTCTGTCCCCATGGTTACACGCACCCGTCCTCCCCCTGTTTCTTCGCCCCTCCTGCACAGCATGATTGTCCCAGAGGTGCACTCCTGCTTGCCTCAAACTGTCAGACTCACCTGGGGCTTTAAGCAGTGTTGGAGGTAACACACTGAACTACTACTTTTGCGTAAAGAAGTGAAATGTTACACTCCCGACGGGTGCACAGTTCAAATTTATTAAGTCTACTTTGGTAAAACTGCTGCAACATAGCAATGCAGACTCCACTCTAAGCACTGCTCAAAGCCTTGCCGGCTCTTTCCTCAGGTATTTTTTATGTGTGTCATGTGTTCACTCGTTCTGGGGTTAAGCACATCCAAAAACAAGCTTGCTCGCTGATGGCTAGCGAGGAAATGAAAAAATCTCAGGGAGATTTGCTAACTGGGCTGACAAGCGTCTGCGAGGCAAAAAGCTCAAAGGGGGAAAATGGTGGTCGTCCCTAGAGGCATCTATCATCTCAGACCAGATATTTGACCATGTTTTTTTTTTTTAAGGCACACACATTTCCCTGTATCAGACCCTCCAAAAGTAGATGTTACGTTTGCTTCACAACCTTTTTTTTTTTTTCCTTTACCTGTCGCCGTTAATATGCTATCAGACTCAGCTGTTTTTGAATTATTCCCTCACCTATTACAGCTCCTTCAAAACTACTTCTGATGGGCTTTCTAATTTATTTTCAGTGAAGGTAAAAAATTAAGGTTTTACTGATGCAGGGATACAGGACTTACTTTATAAGGGGTGGTAGTTTGGTACCTTTGGGACATATTCTGGTTGAGATTGCAAGATGACACCAGGCTAGGGGCCTGGGGACTTGGACGAGTGGTTGGGAGAGTGGTGAGAGGAAATCCCTGTAAGCACCTAGCCCTGAGTGAAGGGATGATTTTGGGGGGGTGGACACACACTGAAGCCCCTCTGGTAATAAACCCCCCTAAACTCCACAACCACACTCCTAACCCCACAATCCCTTCTCTGTGTGCCTCAATCTTCCTGCTTAACCAATTGGTGTTTCTTTTTTACAGCGATTTGATCCTGCCCATGTTGTGCTGATGGTAAACTTAGTGGTAAATGTTATTTTATCCCCCAATCGAATTGTTTTATTTATTTTGTTTTTAATTTCTCCCATTTGTTTTGTTTTCCTCTCATCAGAGCACCAATGCTACATAGGCTTTCAATTCTCTCTATTAGTCCTCATTCTGCTGCTTGTATATTATCATGCATATGTATTACTCTTAGAACATTGTCATTTCGTTTGTTTTCAGTTTTTTTTTAAACCTTGTGATTCACACCCTGTGATTTAGATGCACATTGTTTTTGTCTAGTCCCTTTATTTTCCACTTGAAAGTATTGTCACTGTGTTTAAAGATTGGTGATAGTTTGGGATGACTGTAATTGTTCATTAATCTTTAATTCTAGGCCTGGCTTGTGACTCCATTCAGACAGACCACTGCAGTGGCTGACGAACAGACCAACCACTTTTTTGGACTGTGAACACACTTCTATCAGTAGATAGTCTTGTGATCTAGATATCACATAATCAGTCCTCTCCTCTCACGTCCTCACTGGAATAAGGCTTCCACAATTATGCAATCAGAGTAACGTTTTCAGCTAAACACCCACCCAGACACTGCAGTGGGACTGAGAGTCCAGGCAGGCCATTATATGTTACAATGCTCATGCATCTATGATTTCAGAATTAATATGTCATTGGGCTGTGATGACTAAATTATTCAAGGAAAGCACAGATATTAACATTAAATAATGTTCCTACCTTCCTACCTCTGTCCAGGAAAGTAAGAATGTGCCAGGAAATAGCTCCATTTAAAGTAATAAATTCATAGTTCAATGCAGTAGTATTTAGTACATTATACATCTTGTCTTTGGGCTCTTTTTGGCTCAAAGTATTAGCCAGTGGGAAACGTATGGTATTGGCCTTCTGGTTTTTCTATGTAATAGAGAAAACCCTTAATTTTAACGGGCCTTACTTTGCGCAGGCATCACAGCAATTCAACTTTCATTGTACATTTGCAAGCCCAATGCTTGTAGATATTCCATATGCCCAATGGTATACATAGTAAATTGATTAATGCAAAAAACTAACTTGAATGTGTGGGAGGAAAAAAACTGAAACCAAACTGAATTGATAATCACTATCAGTAAGATCGATTATTGTATCTGGCTGGCAACAGGAGCAGCAGAACTAGTCCAAATTCTTTTTATGCCTTTTGTTTTGAGATTCCCCTGTCTGTCTGTCTGTCTGTCCTCCCCTTCCTTCTTCCCCATACCCATGTTTTACCAGGTAAGTATCCCCATCCCTTGCACTGTCACCATGGCGATACCTGGCCTGTGACGTCACTCTGCTGTAGTTCAGTGCTTGTGTCCTTTTTTAATTTTACTCTCTTTCTCTCTGCTTTGTTTGGCTGATTATAAGTGGATTAAGCAATTCTGTGTCAATCTCCAAAGTAGTTTTGATTTTTATATATTTTATATCTTTAATGTTTCATTCTGTTTTTTGGTTGTCTTTGGTTTGTTTATTTTTCTACAGTTCATTTCCTTCCGATCTAGCTCTTTTCACAGCTTTCATAACGTAGCTTAAGTAGGCAGAGGAAAGAAATAATCATGATGAGAAAGGGGGCCTGTGACAGGGGAACACATTTGGACTTTAGTACAGTAGAAGGGGCTTGCAAGGGTCAACCTGCCTGCAAACAGTTCAGAAAGAGATTATGCAATAGGCCTTAGATAATATTGGAAGGCTTTGTTCTCATGGAGGATGTCGCAGTGGCGCACAGTAAGCATCGGCAGCAGCTGCGCAGACCTGTTGCAACTCCCTTCTCTCTCTCACACACACACACACACACCAACGCCAAACAGTCCCTCAAGCTGTAGCGTCCTTGATAAACTTGGCAATCTGGTTTAACAGGACTGCAGCATGAGCGGGTGGAGGAGGGGTGGTGGGTTGCACAACTACACTGGAAAGATTGGCTTAAGGCTGACAGTCTTGTTTGTAGTGAGCTTTATCTTTCTAGTAAGACATATTGCTGAACAACCCTGTTGCCCTGACTTCATTCAAAACAATGATTGCAGCTAATTTGACTCATTTAAAATGCAAATCAGCAGCTAGGTCAAATGTAAGGAAAGTTAAATACTATATACTTGGTGGCTGCAGTAAGCTGTGAGAATGGCTGATGTTTGGTTCACTGTAGCTTTCTGGTCTCTTTGCACTTTAAGGCAAAATTCTCTAACCCCAGCACCCTATGCTCTAAAAGCAGGCTGTCTCCGAGCTGGCCCTCCATCTTAATCTCAAAAACTCACCTAGTCCTCTCTCTGTCTCTTTTCCCTCAGGACGCACCGACCCTGTGCCCATCATCCTCAAATATGATGTCATGGGGATGGGACGGATGGAGATGGAGGTAAGATGCTGTTTATTTTATCCCCATAATTTGTTTATATGTTGTTTTTAATGAGGAAATGATAGAATCCTCAATGACATATCTGCTCTGAACTTGTTTTGATATTGACAAGACCAGTTCTTGGTTGAGCTCTCACCACCGTAATCTTTAACCTTAGATTACTGCAACCATTGCTGAGAGGTGTATGAAATAAAGAACGTGGTAATGCAACCAGTGGTCATTAAGAGCTCAGTGCTGACTTCCAAACAGTCTCTGGAAGAATCATTGGGTTCTTCAAATCCTTTTCCATGGCAGAAAATCCCATACATGAGCCGCAGAGTACCAAGCACAGTGTGAAGTTTGAGCTGGAGGCATGTAAAGCTCCGCAGCATTGGACTGTTAGGCAGCGAAAACAATTCTCTGAAGTTATCAATCATGCTTCACAACTAGACAACGCTGAGTGTGGTGGATGCCAGAAGAGCACTCACCTAAATAAATACAGTAAATGGGTGCCAAATGTAAAGCGGTCAGTGGAGAAAGATTCATGATGGGTTAGGTGCCTTAACACTGAAGTCTCAATCCCACAGTACACAGTGACATAGCATGACCATGATCCTGTCACAGTCCAAGCTAAATGGTTTGTCACAAAGATCCACCTGAAAAAGGGATGACTCATTTGGATTTCAGTTGGACCTTAACAATCTGTCAGCATCAGAAACGTGTAGGAGAAAACACAAGCAACACAGATCAATCATAGCCTCTGTAGGCCATATGTGCCAACAGCATAACCGCTTGTCCACAACGTGTAATAAAAATGTATGAACGGCATATAAGATGAATTTGGGCTGCTCCCGTTGATTCAGGAGTATTTTGCGAGTGCTGTAACTGCTGTGTCTGTACCTTTAGCTGGACTATGCAGAGGACGCCACAGAGAAGAGAAGAGTGCTCGAAGTGGAGAAGGAGGACACAGAAGAACTGCGGCAAAAATACAAGGTAAGGGCCCTTCAGTCTTGTGTCATTCTGATAATTAGTGTTGGTTCTATAACATATAAGTGGGACTGCTGTAGTACATCTAAAAGTGGAACAAAAAAGGGGACCAAGTACTCTAGATACTACAGTAAAAAAACATTCACTCATTCCTTCCTGTATTTCCCATCAACAATAGGACCAGGTGGAAAAGGAGAAAGCCATTGCAAAGGCTCTGGAAGACCTGAGAGCCAATTTCTATTGTGAGCTATGTGACAAACAGTACACCAAACACCAGGAATTTGACAACCACATTAACTCTTATGACCACGCTCACAAGCAGGTACTTCTTCTTCTAATGGAGATCTTTTTTTTTCTGTCAAAAAGTGTCTTGTCTTTTTTCCTGTAGGAGAAGAGATCCTGATGTGCTTTGTTTCTCCCTGTCTTGTCAATGTCTTGTCTTTGCGTAATGCAGAGGCTTAAAGAGCTGAAGCAGAGAGAGTTTGCTCGTAATGTGTCATCCCGTTCCCGGAAAGGTGGAAAGAAGCAAGAAAAGATGCTGCGCCGATTGCATGAGCTGGCTGAGCAGAGGAAACAACAGGACCGGTAAGAATTTATTCCTGGAGTGCCCTCTGCTGGCTGGATTTCAAAATATATCTGTAGTGGTAGCACAATTGCATGTCTGTTGTGTTTTGAAGGACCATTGTGCAACCTGTTAATGCCAAACACACCACAGATTAAAACAAAAATATAAATGTAAAATAAAAATAAAAATTTTTTAAAAATTAATTATTTTATTTTAACAATACTAGGCCAAAATATAGAATTCAAACTTCAGACTTGTCTGGAGGACATTTTTCTCAAAATGAAGACATGTCAAATACTCTATACTATAATAATTCCTTGAATTACAATTTTTTAGTTTATAAAATTGAATCCTGATACTGAACAATACTGAGACCTTGTCTGGCCCATTGTGATGATTAAACAAACAACATGCATGTGACTATCCTGTCACTGCAATTTGGGTCTGGTATTTCTTCAGTGGGCACAGTTAACCCACAACTCTTTATCATGCTTTTGTGTTTCAGTACTCCAGGAAGTGGGCCCATGTTCAAAACTACCACAGTGGCTGTGGATGGAGAGAAGTCAGATGATGGCGACATGACACCTGAAAACACTGCCTTGACAGACTGTGTCATGGAAGGATCTCCGGCAGATAAAACTGGGGAAGCCTCCCCGAAGCCAGGTCCAACCATCAGCTTCTCTCTGGGGAAGAACAGCTCCTCATCCCCAACCCCTAGTGGCGCATCCAAAGTCAGTGTGTCCTTCTCTTTTGCCAAGAAAGCCCCAGTAAAGCTGGAAACAGCAGCGGCAGTGTTTGCTGATCATGGAGAGGAAGCTATGGAGGAAGAAGAGACCCAGGAGGGAGAGAAGGCTGGAGGGCAAGAGGAGACATCTGGCAGCAGCACAGACAGCTCTAAGGGAGGCGAAGGAGGAGGTGAAGGAGGAGAAAACGCTAGTGTGGCAACAACAGAAGAGGTGCAGCAGCCAGACGACGGAGCCTCTCTAGCCTCTACTCTCAACAAACTGAAGATGATGATGAAAAAAGAGGAAGGGTATGCTGGACAGGAGCCTCAGTACTACCACTATATACCTCCAGCGCACTGCAGGGTAAAGCCTCACTTTCAGTTTTTGCTGTTTATGAAGGCCACTGATCAGTGTCTGGGCAAAGAAGAAGAAGACGAGGAAGAGGGGCAGGAGGAGAAGGTTGAAGATAATTCTGAACAGACAGAGCCCGACGTTACAGAGTACAAGACTGAAAAAGGACAAGATAATGTCACTTTATCCCCTGACCCAGAGCCAACTCCTCCATCGCCTAAAATGAAGACGGAGGATGTGTCTTCATTCTCAGCAGATACAGCTGCCATGGTTCCCACCTCCCCTACGCAAAATGCAGAAAGCACAACAACACAGGACACTGTGGATTCCAACTTGGGTCCTAAAATCCCCACAGGTCCCTTCTTTCCAGTTCTGAGCAAAGATGAGAGCACTACCCTGCAGTGGCCCTCTGAGCTCCTCGAATTTACAAAAGCTCAGCCTTCCTTGTCTTATAGCTGTAATCCCCTCTACTTTGACTTCAAGCTGTCCCGCAACAAAGGTGTGCGTGGTGGGAAAGCAGCAAAGTCCCCTAAGTCTTGTCAAGAGTCTGATGGCAAGGGGCAAGAGATGGCTGCATCAACCGCTGAAGTAGATATAACTGCTAAACCTGGGACCAGCACTGACAAAGACAAGCCAATAAGTAAGGGAGATCTTGGCCAACCAGAAGGTGATGAGCAAAAGCCTGCAACTGGCAGTACCAAGAAAAAAAAGAAAAAGAAGAAGCATAAGAAGTCTGCAAAGCACTCAAAACGCAGAGGAAAAGACAAGGGAGCAGAAGAAGATGCAGCTGGCGAGACTGGGGTAACGCAAGACAAACCCAAAAAGAAGAAAAAACACAAACGGAAGAAGAGCAAAAACAAGGCTCCAGATCAAGATGAGGCAGCAGGTGATGAAAAGGAAAAAGCAAAACTTAAGTCAGAAGATAAAGCCGTTGCCTCCTCTGTTCAGCTGACAACTGGAGCGGCAGGAGCTACGGGAAATACAGGAGTTGAACCGGGAAAGAGGAAACGTGCTACTAAGGAAGTACCTTGCAAGTCTGGAGCAGAGGAAGGAGGAGCCGGAAAAGGCACTGACAAGGTCAACTCTTCAGAGGAGCACAGTGGCACCAAGCGACAAAAGACTGACTCCAGTGCACCTCAAAGTGCCTCCTGCTCCACTTCAGCCCAAAAGAGTCCTGGTCCTGGTAGACCGCCCAGCAGCGAGAGTGAAGAAGAAGGGGGCTCTAATACTCAGCGCTCACGTCATCACAGGTCAAGTCCTCGCGAACAACGCCGCCACCATAGTGCAGAATCAAGGCGGTCCTGCAGCCGTTCTTCAAAACGGGGGGAAAGACGGGGCAGCAGTCGTCGGCGCCATCGTGGCCAAACCTCTCGTAGTCACTCATACTCCAGCAGTTCTGAGCGCTCCTCAGCAGGCAGCAGCGCCTATAGTCACCGTAGCCGCAGCTACTCAGACAGCTACAGCGACTACAGCAAAGAGGGTCACAGACGGAGGCGCTCCAAACGTTCGTCAGACTCTGAGTATGAGCGTAGGGGAAGCCGAGGACGAAGACAATCCAGGAGACATCAGTACACCTCTTCCTCCTCAGAAGACTCCCGCTCGCGTTCACGCAGCTACAGCCGCAGGAAGAGGCACCGGCGGCACCATCGGAGCAGCTCAAGAAGCTCTAGTAGCTGGAGCCGCAGCACCAGTGCAAGATCGTGGAGGCGCAGCTATAGCCGTAGCCACAGCTCTGCCAGCCGCTCCTCCAGTTCCGCTAAAGTCTCTCCTCGGCGACGAGGCCCCAGGGCTCGAGCTGACAGTGACGCACAGCGCAGAGACTTCAACCGCTCTTGCATCTACCGCTCCCAGTCTCCACGTTCATCTTCATCACGAGGCCTTAACCGCAACACCCATTCATCCAGCTCCCAGTCTCTGAGGCCAGGGGGGTCCCGAGATGCAGGGGAACAGAAAAACACCCTTACTGCACGCCAGCTGCTGGAGAAGGTTCAGTCTAAAAAAAGCTCTGATGATTCTGCCACAGGAACAAAATCTGGGAATAAGATTAAGGACCCACCACAGGGATACTTTGGTCCCAAACTACCCCCGACCCTTGGAAACAAAACCATGCTGCCGCTTTTTGGTAAGCTGCAAGCAGGGAAGAAACCGATGATTCCCCTAACCAGACCCAATGAGGGTGAGAAATCAGGCGCAGGGAAGTGCTCTGAGGCAGAGGTTATCCTGGTAGAGCCTATAAGGGAGTTCCCCCCGCCACCACCACCTCCAGCTCCACCTGTCCAGAAGGTCGAGGAGACCCCACAGATCACGGTGGTGCAAGAGGAGACGCAGCATCCCACTACAGAATCCCAGGTGCACCAAGAACCCCGGCCATTGTTTGAACAGGAGCCTTCCATGATGATGCCCCAGTACCAAGGTGAATCAGGACAGGACCCTTCTCAGAATGCCATGATGGAGTCCCTCATGCCAGACATGCAGCAGCCTCCAATGCATGCCTACCCTGCTTACCCACCACCCAACCTGGAGGAAGATGGCATGGAGGCAGAGGAGGATGGACTGGCTCCTTTAGAGAGTCAGCCCATTACATTCACACCAGAGGAGATGGAGAAGTACAGCAAGCTGCAACAGGCTGCACAGCAGCACATCCAGCAGCAGCTTTTGGCCAAGCAGGTCAAGACATTTCCATCTGCTGCTGCAGCTGCAGCCGCTGCTGCGGCAGCTGCCAACTTGGCCCCAGCTCCCCCTCCCCCAACCTTGCAACAGATCCACATCCAGCAGCCCACTGTGTCTATGGCTTCCATGGCCTCTGGCACATCAATCACCACAGTGCAACACGCCATCCTGCAGCACCATGCTGCCACTGCTGCAGCCATGGGCATTCACCCAGCACATGCCCACCACCCACACCATGCACATGCCCAGTTGGCCCAGGTACACCACATTCCCCAGCACCACTTTACCCCCATCTCCCTGTCTCATTTGGGCCACTCCCTTGGCCATTCTCTGGGACACTCACTAGGACATGCTGGGCTGATTCCTGCCCACCATACAGCCTTCCTCTCTGGTCAGCCTATACATATTATCCCAGCTTCTGCACTTCACCACACCCCCTTAGCTCTCCACCATGTACCACATGCCCTCTACCCCACACTTTTCACACCCCGGCCCTCACAGGCTGCTGCAGCGGCAGCTCTCCAACTCCACCCACTGCTACACCCAATCTTCTCAGGGCAGGACCTCCAGCACCCACCTAACCATGGCTCTTGAAGGAGTATAGTAACAGCACCCAACCACTGAAAAAAGACTTAACCGGCTTGGTTCAGGGTTTTAAGATGAAGTCTTTGCAGCAACATGCAGGCAGTGAGACAGGAAGCTGTCAATAAACTACTACTTCCTTTTACTGGCCATTGCAGTGCAGAAGGTGTAGCCACAAAGTGGTGCTGCCTGTGTTGGGTATAAAATTAACATTAATATTTTCTTCTGGCTCATGCAAGTTATTTTTTCATGTTTAGTCCTGAATTTTATAAAACAGGGTGTAGATTTTAAGACACTTTCTCAAAACATTGGTTTATATTCCAGTTTGAGGTATATTAACACCACACATTTGTTTTTGAATCATAAGTCAGAGAAACCACTGGAGTTTTTTTTTTTTTTTCACATAAAAATATTTTCAGTTTTTGCTCATGTTGGCAGCCAAAGAGGCGTAATGACTGAAGCTATAAGCTGAATCATGTTAGGAGGAGGAGTATGTGGTAGGCAAAGGCTTCAACTCTAATGTAACCTTCAGAGACAGACTACTTCATATTTACTGATATTGTTTATGTTCTTATGACTACTTGCTCTCTATTGGATCCTTGCTCTCAAATAATTTGTATTGCAGTAACTTGTACATATATCAGTGTGTAATGTGAAGAATTTCATCAATGATGACCATATGAAATTACAGCTATGGTGTCCAGATCGGTATGACATTGTCACAAAGCGAGGGGAAATGTGATGTAGGGGTTTTAACATCCCTGATGCTCTGAGGCAAAGCTCATGTTCCCTGTGGTGAGGGTGCACCTGAATAAATTGCACTGAAAATCTGTACATCAAGATGGTGCGTTTGCATCATGTAACAATAAGATTGTAGTATACTGCAATAAATGTATTTTTCTGTTTTTAAGTTATTTTACAAAAATGCTCTTCAAAAGAAGGGCTGTGTTTTGCTTTTGTGTAATTTTGTAAATAAACCTGCTGTAGATTAACCTATTAACATTCTAGAGGTTTGGTATTGGAAAAAGCAGATTGAGAAGATGGATGGAAGATGGTCACATGTATGTTTTATTAAGTTTGTTTCTAAATTAGCTGGGTTAAGATGGGTTGGGATGGTAAATGACTGATCTGTTTTACAGTAGCAACTCTGTATTTTTTAAAAACTTACTGTTTTAGCAAATAAAATCTTGAGTTCATGTGTTTTTCGATAATCTATAGGGTTAATGAAATTCACACGTAAACATAACCATTCAGCAGTCAAATATGAAAACACCAGCATCACTTCATTGGGAACAGTCAACCAACACTAGATGGTGCCCTAGTTGCCTTGAATAGACTTGTGAAAGCAGTAAAAAAAAAAAATTGCTGAGTTAACACCCATCAGTTTCAACTATACTTCGCTCCTGTTAATAGCAGATTCCAGCAGTCATTTGATAGATATACAAAGGAAATGAAACATGTTTTATTATATTAATAGAACTCAATCACTCACATAGTGAGACTAGACCCAAGCTTATATTGAAAAAAAATGTAACGATAAATGAATTGCTGCTTCCATTGTCTTTCAGAACAGATTCATGTTGCTGTTATGTACATGATAAACATAAAACAAAATATTCTTCAGGGTGTATTATTGAGTTGCAATGTAATGAAACATTGTACATTTCTATTTAAGAACCAACAAGGCAGAATAACACTGACAGATTCAGGAACAAAACAAATAGCTTTTCACTGGAGGCAAGAGCAAATCGAGTATGAAGATCGGTTTAAGTATTTTTGAAAAAGCCATTTGGGTAGTCACAAGAGTGATAAAGTGGTTTTGATAAAAAGACTAGGTTATGGATTTGTGGTAGTCATCTGAGGAAAGCAGCAGACCTATGATACAGTTCAATGCTCTATTGTAGCTTCAGGTGGAATAAAATACTGAATGCAATTAAGGTCTTCAACCTTACCATTTTGCAGGTGCTCAAAATAATTGAAATGGTGGAAAAAAAAACTATATTGGCACAATTTATTAAAAATATATTTAAATTGGATGTTAAAAATTCAATTCTGCCACTTTTCACATCCTGAGGGATAATGTGCTGCAGAAAGGTCCACGACTGATCACAACGGCCGTTGTGGATGGATGGTGGTCAGCCCAGGTATCTGATTACCAGGAACATGAAGATGCAGGTCAACAGCATGCCTCCAATCATGATGAACTTATCTTGGGTTGCTCGCCTTTCTATCAGTCTCATCACTGTGTTCGACAGCCCCAGCATGTTGGCCACATCCAGCATCTTCTTATGGGTCCCCTGTGCAGAGCCGAAACAAAGCCATGTAAACAGATATGATCACATGTGCTAGGCTATAACAGCCATAAATACACCAAATGGTTGGGAAAATTCAGGCATTACATGAACACATTGTAATTATCTAGACTAATTTGTCTGATTTTGGGAGTAGTTGAGTGCCAACACCCTCCCTGACGCGCCACTCCGTCAGAAGTTTCTCATGGCTAGACAACCGGGTATGAGTACTGATCAACAGACACACCCTGATAAGAGGAAGCCTGAAGCAAAACCAGGAAGACCATCTCCTCCCTGGAAACAAGGACTCACCCTCTAGCTGAGCATATGCACACTAACAATACGACTATTGTGATCAATGTGAACGCCAGAAACTGGGTCAGGGAACATTTTTTATTTTTTTATTTACCGTTACCCTACTATACTGGTTGCTTTCTCTATTAAAAACTGAAGGTCCTCTGCTCTGCTACAGATGGATATTTTTTTTATTTCTAGATCTTAAATCATATGCACACACCTTTAGCGTAGATCTTTGATCTCTCAGACCATTGAGAATGCTACTGCCGCTGCCAAGGAGGTCATCCATGCCTCTGTGTGCATTGTGCAAGTTGGAGTTTAACTGTAGGGTCTCATCTATGGGGATGGAGGTATCTGCGTCCTTTTGAACAAGAACAAACAATTATTTATTTTTTTATTCCATATTATTCAACCAGAAAAAGAGTCAAAGTTCACGGAGCACTATCACGATTTTACCAACCCTCTTTTTATCAGAAGACTTGGACCTCTGAATGCTGGATTCATGCCCGATAAAGTGATTGCCATCTTCACTAGGCCCAACCTAAGCTGGGTGGCAACAGTATTTGCTTTCAGTTTACATTTCACTTCCCACAAGGTATATTAGACTTACGTTGGTCGTGAAGGTACGGCTCATTAGTTCCTCCCTCTCTCTCTCCTGGGCCTCTCTGGCGTAGCTTCGGTACTGGAAATTTTGCAGGGCGGTTCGAAGGTGTTGGACATCATACTTAAGCTGGTCCACTCGCCTAAGGGAAAGCAAAGAATACAGTCAAACTGTTGATTCAACTTTAATATGAAGTTGACAAAACCTCTCTCTATAACAACGCAAAATATTCTCTCGCTCACCTCCTTGAAATATTTTATGACGATGCATCATTGAACCAAATCTAATATGTAATTCTAAATATTTGTAGTTGTTCTGGCTAATGAGAACAATTCTTTCCCCTCAAATCTCATGCGCTTGGAATAAACAGTCTCTCACAGTCTCCCCCTATCCTTAGCTTCACCCCACTAGAGCTTGACTAGGATCAGAGGAGTGATGTGGGATGGGGTGTACTGTGTCCCCTGAGGCCTGTTTACCCAGCTCAGAAATGAGTCTTTGCCCAATGCAGCAGGAATGCTGGTGATGACGGGGCTTCTGAGTAACTGTTTTCATAGAGCCACATCGCCACAGGGCAGGACAGGGCTGCTTGTCTCATCTTCTGCCCTGTGCCTTTATGCGATACATATGGCTCACCACAGCCAACTCTGGGGCTTTAGGTTCACCATCAATTGACTCACTCCAAACTCACAATTTGGCATTCTGGCGGCGGTTTGGTGGTTCCTTGCTGGCCAGGATCTCGAGGCGTTCTAAATGATTGAAGATCTGGTCGATTCTAGTCTGCAGTTCATTCTCTAACACTTGAATAATGAGAAAGAAAGACAATACAAAAAAATTACAATTAATTTGGTATAATTAATTACAGGAAGGAAGACATTTTCTATTTGGATCCATACCAAATGACCCTCTCTCATTAGTAAGCATGTAGGCTTAGCAAGCTACATCCTCCTCTGGGTTAAAACACATGTTGATGTCATAATTTGGAGGGGGGGGGGTTCTACTGCCTGGCTCCCACCATTATCTAGAAGAAGCCCTCCCAGCTTCTGTCACTGCACCCACCCCTGCTTCTTCCTGTGCTGACACCAGCCTGGCCCAGAACTGATTGAGCAGGCACCAAACACAGAAAACAATCAGCTAGAGAAACACCACCTCCCCTCTTGACATTATATCAGAGAGGCAGCCATAATAAGGAGTCTGTACTGAATAGAAATTGAGAAACAATTCAGAGGAAAATTGGCTAGAAGTGGTGGCATCAACCCTGATAATTAGTACCATAACAACACTCATACAGAGCAGTGGGAGAGCGGATTGTCACCGTCACATAGCTTAAATCATACTTACAGTGTACTGACTGACGATCCGTCTTCTCCAGATGTCCCATAAGAGACTGCACCTCCTGGATTTGCCTTATCCGGAATAAAACATAACATTAGTGGATGGGAACCAACACATGATGCCAGAATACAACCAGACGAACACTTACGAACGTCAACGAACAGCTGTGTAAAGATTTCAGTGACCAATGACCCGACCATTGTTAGATTAGTTTGCTACTGTTAACTACGGCTGAAGTTAAATAGCCCCAGAAATAAGCTCGTTAGCTAGCTGAGAGTATGCACAGTTTCCACAGAAGACAAACACACTTACTTGTTTGTCTGATGGTAAAGCGTCTCCATCTTCCGTGATTTGTTGAAGCGCTGTTTCCCCTTGCGTTGTAGCGTTACTTTATTTATAACCCCTTTATTCTGACAGGTGGCTAAGCTAGCTAGCTAGCTAGCTAACGGTGGCGGAGTGTACACGTCATCAGCAGAGCGTTTGTGTACGGAAATGGGAAAGCGGAAGTTCTGCCGCGTCACCTGAAAGAGAGCGAGAATCAGGGGGGGGTGGGGGGGGGATGAAGAGTGCTCACTCTGCCTCGATTTCTGGACACTGGAAATGTAATTGCAGATATTTTGCTCCGGTAGCGGCTATTTATCTGACATTTTTGTGAGGTAAGGAACGTTATAAGGATTATTACCCGTCATTAATACCATATTCAGTACTGTCTTTTGATCACACGTGTGTGATATTTGTTGTTTTTTTGGTTTTTGTTTTTAATTTACGATCTTTGGCTTGTACAAAATGCTAAAGAAACACCTACTGTCTATGAGAAACACCACCTAGTGTCGACACCGCTCAGTAGCTTCCTCCTCCGCGCGCTTTGGAGGAGGTCTGGAAAAGCGAGCCTACTCAGTAGCAGACACACTGGTAGGAAAGCTAATACAAATCCCATCGTGTATTTACCTTTATCAATTGTCCTTTTTGGTTTTGAATCCTAAATGCTGTGATACATCACTAAGGTGAAACAGGACACAAATGTTAGCACTAAATGTCATGCAGGCTCACAACACCCTATTGTGGACAAGTCAACATTTCATTCAGGTTATTCAATTGATGCTAAACCCTCCAAAATGAAATCTAGGCTGCAGGCTATATTTTCCATTATATTTGATATTCTCTTAAACGCAGTAGCGGACAGGTGTGGTAGCAGAGATCATTTCCCCTAACCCAAGACAAACTCTGAGAGCATATAGCATAATCTGTTGACATGTAGACATGTGGCAGGAAAGACTCTGTGAGACATGTCCTGGGGCTAGCTTTTGTCAGCTCACACTCATTCTGTCTAATAAGTCTATCCTCCTTTTCCACAGATAGGTGTCAGAATATTCCTGCCTGCCCATCCAGAGGCTTCCTTCTTGCCTGCGGTCAGAGACACCAAAACTAATGATATCAAACTTTCAGTAAGTCACAGATCACTGTGGAGAGGATGTCTGAGGAAGGAGACAGGTTTGTTTGTGAAGATGTGAGTACTGTGTGAAAGTGGCATGCTTGGATTTCCCAGAACAAGCTGGGAACATTTCACAATAGTTCATTGGTGATTTAGTGTGAAGAAAATCATCCTGGGGTGCTGCCTGGCTCCTTCACAAAACCACATATCAATCAAGTTGCTCCAACCCTCCCATCATCTCGCTGTCTACTACTAATTTGGGAGGGGAGAATCGATGAGACCAGGAGCAAGCAAAGCAAATCCAAGCATCCTTTAACCTAATTAGTGCCGTGAGCTGTTACAAGCTACCGATTGCCAGTGCTAGCTGTATTTGTTTACCTCATTCAACGCAGCAATCAGAAGTCGGTCCAGGCAGTTTTCCGTGGCTGCCTGATGGTACTTGAGTTGATGGTTGTATCTTCAGGCTAGACACTTCTCAACAGAGGTCCTTTTCACCCACCCCCACATGTCAGAAACCTTGAGATCATTTCATGCCACTTCTTGCTCTCGCTGTTCACCATTTTCGGTTGTCATAACACATCCCCAGGGCATTGGTTGGATGTGCACAGCTTTAACCTGTTGCTCAGAGTAGAGAAGATGTAGAGAAAGGGAGAAATAAGGCCCTCTTCAAACCATTTCCAAACAGAACATGAGGCACATTTACCTCTCTTTCTCTTTCTCTCTCTCTCTCTCTTTCACTCTTTCTCTCTTTCTCTCTTTCACTCTCTTTCTCTCTCTCTCACTCTCTCTCTCTCTCTCTCTCTCTCTCTCTCTCTCTCTCTCTCTCTCTCTCTCTCTCTCTCTCTCTCTCAAGGTCGCAGGGTTCTCTCTGTCTGTCCTTTATCTTTCAGCCCTGAGGAAAGGATGAGATGAGCTTACTGGTTTTCCTCCACACCTGAGCACCACGGGCACAAAATGAAATCCAGACTCCAGGTGTGGAGCATGATCACGCCACTCCGACTGACCGAGAGATCATGTGTGGTTAGACCTTGTTTGTCACTTTTATAGTTTAATGTACATGCATGGTTCAAAGTTAGGGTTCTGTCCAGTTGTTACCTCCACAAAGGAACTACTTCTTAGGTCCTGTGTGTGTGTGTGTGTGTGTGTGTGTGTGTGTGTGTGTGTGTGTTTTATCAGTACATCTCAAATTTTTAGCTAGCTTTAAATTGCACAAAGTGCTTTACTTGAGTTACATTCTAATATTGGTGCTCTTATTTGAATGAAAACAGACACATAAAGTGCACATGTATCCCATAATTGTCTATCTTATATGTACTTTAAAGCAGACCTGGATCCAGATTCTTGGTCCAGATCCAGATGTTTATGTATTCACATTTAACAAATTTAGAGCCTTGATGGAGGTATAAGGGTTAGAATGAGATTTATGTGAGCACAGAATATTAAGTAAAAGTGTGTGTGTGTGTGTGTGTGTGTGTGTGTGTGTGTGTGTGTGTGGCCTCCTCACTGGATCGTCAAAGAATTCCATTTCCTGGTGAAAGGCTTTGGTCCTTTGGGGTCTCCAGCTGGAACCAAACAAAATTTAGCGCTGGATCAATGTCTCTGTACTGATTAGACAACAGCAGAGTTGTTATTTGGTAGGAAAGAAAGCACTCAGTGTACTCCGTGACTACCCCCCTCAATAACACTGTTTTGTTTATCAAGAGAAAATTATATGTTATTGAATCACTTTTACACAACATACTTAATGATGTTTTCCAGGCAATATAATACATCATAACTCTTTAATGATTGCCCAAGACAGACAGAGTGAAGAAGCCAATTATGAGGAGCAAAATTGCCTTGGGTCAACAATTTTTGGATACCAGTCATTTTTTGAAGGCACACTGATCTTCTCACTCTCCCCGAGGGAGATGATCCACTCGTCTTTGAAGCTGTGATGAGACGCTGAATGAAAGCAAATGAGGGCCTGTCAGAAATGACAGGAGAAACTCATAAGCTCCCAGCGTCTTAGTGGTTTCTGCTGGGAAAGGGGTGCAGAGGCGGGGCCAGAGGGGTGGCCAGGGGTGGCACAGGCCCCCTCCCCTGGAAGCTGATTCTACCAGAGTAAGAAGGTGATAGGTACTGTTAGTTGGCTTGTTAGTATCAGAACCTCCGTATGAAGTGACGACATCACAAAGTCAAACAACCACAAAGAGATGTAAAATGACTAGAAAGAGAGAAAAACGGCTGTGAAGACATGCAAAACAGCCACAAGAAAACTCAAATGACTACAAAAAGACGCAAAACAATCCCAAAGAGACACAAAACAGCTGTGAAGAGATGCAAAACAACCCCAAAAAATGCAAAACGACCACAAGGAGATTTAAAATGAATGCAAAATGCAAAAGAACCACAAAAAATGCAAAACAACTACAAAGAAGCAAAACAACCATAAAGAAATCACAATCACAGAGAGATGCAAAATGACCATAAAATTATGCAA
>NC_050193.1:3640117-3663374 GCF_008315115.2 Sander lucioperca | reverse complement strand
CTATTCTATTGTGAATATTATTATTTATTTATTTTTTTCATTTTAATTGGAATGTGCCTATAACTGTCATATTGCCATAGGATGACGCTTCGCGTCAGGCCAAACAATCCCCCTTAGCTACGCTATAACCACAACATAACAGCCTGTCTTGAGCTATTTAATTATTATCTAATCTTTCATTGAATCTTACATAGTTTTTGCTCAATGTTACACGTTAGAATTTTATTTACCATCTGATACCTTCACCTGTCACCACCACATCTCTTTTGACACATTACAGTCTAACTGAATGTGCATGCAGTCTGGCCAAAGTTACGCTTAGGGAAAACGAAGGCATTGGGCTGAGATGGTGCATGGCTGTTCAAGCCTTTGCTATTGTCAGTTATACTCATAGACTGTATATATTAGTGGACAGCGCATCCGGTTCAGCAAAATGCGGCAAATGCGGAAGTGCCTTAAACCTGCATTCTATCTGAATTCCAGCAGGAGGCGACACGTGCGGTTGCAAAAAGGAGGTCGGTTTCTATAGAAGTGTATGGCGAAATGACCCACTTCTCACTTGATTTATTACCTCAGTAAACATTTCAATTAAGAGTTTATGGTCTCAATCGCTAGTTTTAAGTCTTCTGCAACACAGAATGATGTTCATTTTTTGAATTATGGTCTCGTTGATTTTAAAATCGGCGATAAAGCAGGGGGTGTTTTAGGGCGTGGCTATGATGCGATTGACAGTTCGCGGCTTGTCAATCATGACAGAGGTTTAGCAAAGTTTATCCATGACACGTAAACTTTATTTTGGGGGTTGACCAGGTTTCGTCTTTGTGACTGTGACAGTTGGTCGCCTAATAATGTCTTGTTCAACGTTCGGTTGTACGATAAGACACTCAAAGGAGTCGGCAGTTCAGTTTTTCTGGTAAGTAACGTTACATTTTGTTTTAATACTGTTTTTCGTTAGCCAACATTAGCACCCCAATTAATATCAGTTAGCTAGCTAGATTGCACCTTGCTAACCAAGCTAGCGGGCTAACTAATAACGTTATGCAGACCAGACCGTATAAACGGATTAAAATATATATATTTAACGTTACAGTCGTATACAGTAGGTATGCACAACGGTCTCGCCGGTGATCTGTTTTTAACCATATGTGATGTTATTGCTAATCGATCCGCATATAATGGTAATGTTAGCTTAAAGTCAAAGCCTGATATAGCAAACGTTATAGTGCAAATTCATACAAACCCTATTCGCACGGGATTAGAATAATTTTGAGACCGTGTGTGATTTAGAAAGTTTCGTTTAGTTAGTTTCGTGTGGCGCATTCGCACGGGACATGCAGAGACTGCTTTAACTTGAATATACTGAAATATATGTACCCCGCCCGAGAGTTGGGCAACGTTACCCGGAGGCGCCCGAAGGACAGGCACAGACACCCACATAGCATCACCGTCACCCTCACCTTGGACAAAGCCGCGCTGGAGCGTGCCGACGGACGGGGCAGTGGGCCAGAATATCCGTTTTTGCGATAAAATGTCCCACATGAAAAAATATATATATATTACTGTAAAGTTACATAAGTGTTCTATCTTGAAAAATCTTCAGTTCTGCAGCCAAATGTATTGTATAAAGCACCAGGTTCAATATACTCCAAAAATCTTTTCTCAAAATTCTAAATACATTATTTCAGACTGTTAATGTACCTAACAAGCATGCTGTTGCAGGAGTTATTAACCACTGTTGTTGATGCTGTTACACTGATGTCTTTCTTCCACTTACTGTAGTTGTGTCTGCTAATCTATTTGAAGACCTTCTGTCAGCACATTAATCTGTTTTAAGATGAGTCACATACATGTTACAATCTATATTTACAAATTGTGTTTATTACTAAAATGTACATATCACTAAAAAAGTGTTGCGTACAATACACATTGTCTAAGATAAATTTAACATGTAGGAGTATGTTTACTTAATGCTGCATGTCCTCAACTGAAGCATACCTTTATGTACAAGCTCATATATTAATATAATTCATTGTGATCTACCATGCCTTAACTACATGTTTGTCTTTTACAAAGGTATCCACCCTGAAAACTGAATGACCAGAGCCCACAGAAGGAAGACCTGGTGTATAGAGCAGCGTATTTGGTGCCAGTCATCCTGTTGTGGAAAACAGATTTCATTGACCACATCCGAAGTTCTCAAATGTGTTCAGATTATAACGATGCCAGAAAATAATTTTTGGTTCAGCTTCTTCTGCTGAAAGGACAGACCAACTTTTAGCACTTAAGCAGTCATTGGTATTTAGAGGTTCAAAATGTGAGTCCTGTAATAGATGTGTCCTCTTGTGTTACTGTTAGGCCTGCTGCTCCTAGGTAGCTTCTCTCTCCCTTTCTCTGTCTGTCTCTCCTCTCTCCCTCTCTCTGTCTGTCTCTTATTGCAGGAGAGGAATCTAGAGTGTGGGAGTCTGTGTTCCAACTGCCTCTCATCTACCACAATCAACCAACAATTTGTGATAATACTTTTGTTATAATGAATTTGCAATAACCCTACACAGATTAAACAGTACCTAGTGCATTTTCAATTACCTACTAAACACTTGACTATGTATGTCAAAATAAATATGTTATTATATATTATAGTATTAATCTAAAAGGATTTTGGTGAAGTGTTTTCATGGTGATTAAAATTGACACAAGTACATAAAGACACACAAGAAAAGCACAAACTACATTTCCCTGATCCTTCTTTGTCAACATTCATGTATGGTAACATTTAAGAAATCATATTTATGTTGATTAAAGCCAAAATAGACACTTTTAAGCTATTACAAATTCTATCAAATTACCAATGTCTTCTTGTATGACTACAATATTGTGTATGTTCCTATAGTTACTTCAGAAAAACAACAAATGTAGCTTTAGAAAGACCTTTATTTCACATTGAAATGGGCATTAACTTCAAAAACTACATAAACCACAAATAACACTGGCAATATTTTTAAGATTATGTTAAATTGATGAATTAAAAAATGTAGTTCACCTTTTACAATCCAGTATAAATTCCACACATAAAACACTGCTGTGGGTCAAGGTAAAGGCAAACTCACAAGACATGTATGCATAATAAAAAGAGGTAGTTGAATCACTGGTGCAAACCTGTTAATTACAGTAGAAATGGTTGACATTACAAACCACAATATAAAAATATAGCTTAACATATACAGCTTAAAGCACTTGTGCAGCACTCTGTTCAGTCAAGTCCAAATGCCTGGGTAAAGAAATAAAAGCTGCCTTTACAATTACAGTGAGCATAGTGTGACAGTCTTTTGGTTGTCTGTAATGCACAGTGGAAAAAGAAAAAAAAACCTGCGAGCCTTGTCGATCTTCCCCGGATTGTTAACAGCCCTCCACCTGCATCGCTGGGTGATGCCAGAGAAGATGGACTTACTTCTGAGGTATTGGGTGGGTGCACATGCCATCGTGGCTCTCCACACTCCTATTTGTGAAAGAAAGAGAGTCATCAATTTCCATTTGAGCCCCTTATAGTTAAATATATATGCACACTAGCATGTAACTGTACTTCATAAATTATCGGGGGAGAATACAGATGAATCAACAACAGTCTATTGTTCTTTAGTGTAACTTTAATTTAGTTAAATGAGCTTATTTCTGCTAACGTTAGCTCTTAAAAGCATGTAAAGGCTAAATGCGCCAACCATAGACTGATGGAGCAAACAGTAGCAAGACATTATCGGTGCATTATGGTTGTTACAGTTAACCAAACGTTATAAGAAACTTGGTTATACATCTGCTAATACTTAGCGTTAGATAATGATAAGCATTGACAATCCCCGTTTTGCATTTCGCTGATACTACGTTTAAATTAGGACAACGTAAAAAACATCGTTTAATGAGCGTCTGGACATCTTTACTACACACACTGTTGATGTGATGGACAGTGAATCTGAATTCTGCCCAGCAACTTTTAATGTGTTAGTGTGCTATTTTCTATAATAATCTGAACTTGTGTAAATTATCTTTGAGTAGCCATATGTCTTCACGTAGTAGACAATGGCAAAATAAATCAGAATGTTTTTTTGGTGAAGTGTCCCTTTGAATCATTTTTAATCATGTTAATGAGGAGTAGGCCTATGTAATAATTTATATTTTTATTCACAAACAGTAGCCTATTGAAGAATTCAATTTTCAAACCCTTTACCCTATTTATATTAGAATGAAACAGAAAAATAATTGTTAACGCTTTAAGTTGTGTTCTATTGAAAGGATCTAGCTACATGCTAACGAGAGCTCGACTCGGCGGAAGCATAAATACTTCAGCGCGGAAGGATACATGAGTGAATCGACAGTGATCCAACTGTCAGTCTCCGTCAGTGTCGATCAAAGTCGGGAGGATGGCGCTTGCACATTTAGCAACGGAGGATTTAATCACGGGCTTACTTCGTTTTGGAATAAAGGTCACTGAAGAGGAGCGAAGTAAATTCAAAGGTAAATTATGTGCATTTTTAATCTGTGTTTGTGGTGTTAATATTCAAAGTTGGAAGTTAACTTTACCGTTAGCACTAGCCAAGTTCATACTCTGTCAACATTAGCTAGCTACACTCGACATTGATGATTGCCATTATTAACGTTAACAGGTTAGTTAGTTAAAACATTAGCAGTATTATGTCCCATATTGCCATTCTACATGTTACGACATGGTACTTAGCTAGCTAACGGTACTTAGCTACAGTTGACCATCGAGATCATAGATATATATAAAGGCTAGATGTCTCGTCCGCGCTGCTGGCCAATGGAGGTCGACGTCCGCACCTGGCGGCCATCTTTCCACAGTCAGCTCGCTCACTCGTAACGTTGTGTTGTAATGGTGCACGTACTTTTTAAATAACCATAACTTGCTCAATTTTCTACCGATTTTCAAACGGTTTGATTTGTTATAAACGTCAGAGATGTAGTTATGACTCTGCATACTTATGAATAATTGTAACCATGGACTTCCATATGAAAATAACATTTAACATAACAGATAGGTGCAATGAATATACACACGCACAAGGTATTTATGTTAAATCAATATATAGGCTACTAAAACTCAGTGTACAGAATGGCAACATTATATCTATCTATCTATATATATATATATATATCTATATATATATATATCTATATATCTATCTATATATATATCTATATATCTATGGTAGATTTCTGTAATTTAACTGAGTGAATACTACTTTATGATCTCTTGCAGGATCAGCCTGGTTGTAGCGCTATCCTATTGCATGCAGAGGGAGTTTGAAAGACAACCGTTTATCTCGCCCCTCGGATTGAGCCCTGTCAATGGAGAGTTCCCAGACCCAACATCTTGATGTGGTCTGGCCAAGCCTCCAGGAAGAGCGCAGAGTCTAAAAGCCACCATGGGCTTAGTGGATAACGGTGGTACTGCACCCCATGGCCCAGAAAGACTTTTCACATAGACTTTGCATGGCGAAAGAAACGTCTATATTTCAGCGGATAATTTGTTTCGGGGTATATCAACTTACCAGCCCGAACACTGAAAGGGTCCTTGGTTAAAACGTTACGTTTTTAACATTTTTAACATTCACTAGAAGCGAATCCAGAATTATTAAATTTTTTAAATATATATATTCCACTAAGTTAAACCAGTCTCTTATTCACTTGCTGTGCAGAAACCATTCTATACCATTTTACCTCTATAGAAAACTGAAAAGACTAGATAAAACAAAATAAATAGTATGATAATAATTCGAATCCAACGATTTTATTACAGCAGCAGTAATGAGGAACCCGGTCCTCCAGGCGCCGACGGAAGCGGAGGCCGAGAAGGCCATCAAAGAGTTTCTCCGGCTGGCACCTAATCGCCACCACCGCCGGCCAAGATAATTCTTTATTTTAATGTTTTAATATTTGTTAATGTTTTTTATGTTTATTGATTAATTATATAGTTCAAAATAAATGTTTGTTCAGCAAAAAGTGAGAAGTTTACTGGTCTTGTTTATACCAGCGATCCTACAGAGTGATTTAAGATGTTTTCAAGTAATTAGGTTAATAATTGTTTGTCATCTTCTAGACTATGATTTCTACAGATTAGATTAGAGGTATTATTGGACTGTAGCTATAGTTTATTATAAAGTAGTAGTAGTTATAGCAGTAAAATGTTAATTAGGCCCCCTATCTAAAATATTCTCGGTGTACTAAGGTAAGTAATTTGTAATTTATTTATCAACATTTAAAGAGTAAAGGTATGTTAGGATAACATATACGGTATATAGCGCCTGACATCTGCAGACTGTATAAATGATATCTGGTGGATGTAGAGCCTGACATCTGTACTATGTATAACAGGAAGATGACCACATCTGTAAGATGTATAGCAGATGTTAGAACGATGTATATAAGCCTGCATCTCTACAATGTATTGCATACGTTAGAACGACGTATATAAGCCTACATCTCTACGATGTATTGCATACGTTAGAACGATGTATATAAGCCTACAACTCTACGACGTATGGCATACGTTAGAACGATGTATATTGCCTGCATCTCTACGACGTATGGCATACGTTAGAACGATGTATATTGCCTGCATCTCTACGACGTATGGCATACGTTAGAACGATGTATATATGTATACGTCGCGGAGAGAGCGGCTATATGTCGCTGAAGCGTAGCGCAGCGATGTCGCGGGGACGTCGTGCCAGTGAGCAAACTACCAAAATACTACGTATCCCCGATGTATTTTGATTACATCGCCAATACGTCGCCGCGACGTATGTGTGCTTACTGGGATCTTACCTCGAATTATGTATACTAGCTTTCACCAGCAGTTGCATCCAGATTGCCAGTGAACGTGTTGAACAGCGTTGCCAACTCACAGTCAGACACCGCCCAACAGTCTATGGCTCCTCCCTCTCTCCGCCCTCTCGTCTAAAAACGTCACATCCGAAACCAGGATGGCTGCGCCCATAAACGCAAACTCGACAACGGATAACTAATCTCCACAAACCAATGGGTGACGTCACACATGCTCTGTCCATTAATATATACAGTCTATGGTTATACTACGGCACCAGAACACTGCCTCGGGTCATAAAGTTTGTGCATGGGGTAATGGAAGAGTAATGGGATCGGTGGGGTACTGGTGTTTGGGCAACTGGGCAGTGGCTTAGGAGGTACTGGATTTGAGGAGCAGTCCTGTGAAACACCATGGAGCTTGCCATTATTGACCGCTGCTCTGCTCTGTGTATGACAGAGAGGGCAAAGCCTGGCGAAAGAAACCGTAAAACTGAAAAAAATCTCGAACTACATTTACAGTATAGAAACTTGCAACTAGCTGACAGCAGTTACCTGTCTCTGTCAGCTAATGAACATTAACAACAAAGTTAATGGTGCAACTTGCAAGTAACGTCATTGTCAATCTATCACAAATAAATCTCACTGAGAGAGAAAGAGAAAACAAAGCACAGAGAGAGAACCACTAAAACTGTCACTTCCACCACTATGCTATCCTCGTTGGAGTCATCAACAAGCTTGCTATGACCAAACAAGTACAGGCAGGAACTAGGCCGGTTCCATTGTGCTTAAACTAGTAGGAGGTTGGAAATATTCAAGTTCTGATTGTCTGGAACGCAGCCTTAGTCAGTGTTATAATCTGAACATTGATTACTTGAACCAGTACTAAAGGAAAGTAACTTAGTTGAAATACAGTAGTCACATTAAAACTGGCTGGCATTAAATACCATCTATCCTGTGTGGTTGCTAAATCATACTGTGTCTCTGACGTGTGAAATAGTGGATCATTCTTTCGACCCAAACCCCATCCATTTGTGCCTCTTCTGTCTTTTGTTCTGTACTGTCTGTTTGTATAGGCTAACAGAGCCCTGCTAACTGCAGCCACAGTTTGTAAAGGCTAACAGAGCCCTGCTAACTGCAGCCTCAACTTATATAAGCTAACAGAGCCCTTCTAACTGCAGCCTCAGTTTGTATAGGCTAACAGAGCCCTGCTAACTGTAGCCTCAGCTTATATAGGCTAACAGAGCACAGCTAACTGCAGCCTCAGTTTGTATAGGCTAACATAGCACTGCTAACTGCAGCCTCAGTTTGTATAGGCTAACAGAACACAGCTAACTGCAACCTGAACTTATATAGGCTAACAGAGCACAGCTAACTGCAGCCTCAGTTTGTATAGGCTAACAGAGCACTGCTAACTGCAGCCTCAGTTTGTATAGGCTAACAGAGCACAGCTAACTGCAACCTGAGTTTGTATAGGCTAACTTAGCAGCCTCAGTTAATTTCAGTCAGTTCAATCTGTCAGTATTGGTACATTATGTTATAAATAAAGGTATTATGTCTGTTGAATTTAAAAATGTCTAAAAGCAACATATTGTAATTTGTTTACCTTAAAACAACAGCTTTAGAATAATTGTGATGTTACTGACTTGTAAAAGGAAAACTGGGCCTTTGTCATTTCCACAGTGGGCCTGATCACCTTTTCTCACATTATGTAGCTTTGGTGAGCAGGTATGAACTGCCAGGAGAAGTACTGCAACTGAATTGACTGATTTTAGTGAAAGTGGTTTTCCCTCTAATGCCCTTCGGCTGCTCTGCCTCGACTCTGATTTACGGAGTTTCCTAATGTACAGAAAGCTTTACTCGTTGCTAAAGTAACCCTAAACTCTAGCTGCTGTCAGCTAGTTAGCTCAGTTAGCCATTCTGCCAGGACTCTGAGCTTGAAGCACCGGGGGAATGTTGGTGTTTACCCCATTAGCACAGGAGTTTTAGACCGCTGGAAGGAGGTTTTTAAGGACAGGGTATGGTGGGGGGAAGTAAATGCTGGTGGAGAGAAGCGTCCTTGTCATGCCAGAACCAGAGCCGTGCGAGCGGGCAACAGAACTGGGTTAAGAAGCCTCTACCAGGGGTGTGATTCTTCCGGATAATTCCGGAAATCCTGCTTGTCCGACCTGAAAATGAAGCTCTCGTAAATCATGCAAATCGCGGCCCGCAAGGCACAGGTCGGGGGTATTGGTAAACATAATGACCTTATGTGCCTCTGTGCCTCTGACTCATGTCTTCATATCACTCCGCAAGTGGTCCATTAATTTGTCACGATGTAACTTCATTCAAAGCAGAGCTCCACCAAAGAGCCTGCAATCGTTGCGGAAGGTTATTTGAATAAGAATTTTGGACGTGTGGGGGCGAACTATCTTCTTAGCTGAAGCCGACAACGGGACAATATTTTTATTTTATGTTGGCAATGCAAGCTGAAGCGACGTAGCAGATGACGTTGAGAAGTTGCAGTGAGGAATATTTTAGGAGCACCATTTTCGGCAGTGCAGAAAGGTAGTGGCCCACACTAACTTAGTGTTGAGCCGGGAAACATGGCTAAAAGAGCTCTACAGCGAAAAGATGTGCTGGGTGAGCCGTCAGTCGGTCGAAGCTAACAGAAGCTAGCTGGCATAAGCTGACAGCTGACCAACGCTACCAAGTGATCGGCGGAGACAGGGAGAACATGTATTTGAAAGAGTCCGGCAGTTGTGGTAGACGAAGGTCCAGTCGGGAGATTGGATGGAGAGTCCACTGAAGTCCACTGCGGTCTGAAGGGCTAATCCTCGCTAGATCACTAGGTAGTCGGGAGGTTGACAGCTAACGTTAGCCAGCTGAAGCTAACAGTCGATCGATGGTGAGTAACGTACGTTACACAGGCTGGCAGCAGAGTTGATAAGTGGGGGGGGGGGGTAGAAAGGTGTTGAGAATGACCAACACCTAATCTTAAACTTAGTGTAGCTACTTAATTTGCTACGACCCGATCAGAGGTTACTTAAATTGAGACGTTCAGTCAAAATCAATCATGTCACCTTCAAACGGGATCTCTGTTTGCAGGGTTCAGGCTGGACCCTCCCGGTGATCATGCTGCTCTGGGGGACCGGCTGTACAGTGAGAAGCCGCTGCTGACGGGCGCAGAACTCTACCGGAACTCCGACTGCTGTCTGTCCGCGCGGCCGTCTGACGGCATCAGTATTAAATTGAGACAGTTTTATTAGCGGTTAAAAACGTCTCGCGTTAAATAGTAGTCTAATTCGGTACAGTTGGTTTTAATGCCTGATGCGAAGTGTAGGCCTGTAGGAGTACACATGAAAACCCTGAACAAGCAGCGTCGCTCTGCTCTGTCTTTCTGCTGTGCCCCATTCACGTAGTAGTTTTACACTATGTAGATTAAACTCTGCAATTAATCCGCGGTTCACATGTATGTATGAACTGTGGTGGTCCGTTACACTGTAGGCTATATTCAACATCACTGATTAAGTAGCCTAAGTCAATCCTACAAACAGCTGGACTTTAGGGTCAAGTGTTGTTGTATCCGGCCCATGTCCAGGATGTGAAAGCCTCCTTACTGGACTACTGAATATAATAATATTCCATTATATTTTGTATTTTGAATTGTTACCTGCCACCAGAATTTTGTGATTTCCTTGCAATAAATATTGACATTTTTACCATAAATTGGTGCCTAAAAATGTATCAGAATGCAGGAATTGAAGTCTTTTACCCTCAGAATTTCCTGGGGGAGGACCCCCAGACCCCCCCCCCACCCTGCTTTGTGTGTTCCCGCAAAGACAAAGTCTGGGCAAGGAAAAACCCTGAAGTATAACCACAGACAGCCATAAAAACATTTAAATTGCAGAGTTAGAGTTATAACTTAATATGTACAGTGTCAACAGAGAGAAACACGGACAATTGAACAGACAGTGACAACATACATACTACATACCTACATACTGTAGAGAATGACAGTAACAGCATACAAACGGCATAAATAAAAATTAGTTATAAACGCGTGCTCTTTAAAAAGTAGAAAGCATTGTTTGCCAGTTACATTAAATGTTTAAAAATCCGTAAATGTCCATGGGTGGGGCTGCATGGGCGTGGTAATGTGGGCTGGTGTGGGTGTGGGTGTGTGTGTGTTGGTGTGGGTGTGGTAGTAAGGAGAGAGAATAGGAGAAGGAAGTGTGTGTGAGGTGGACCTGGTCACCACAGACCCAAATCTTCTCAGCTGTTGCTACTGTCATATGCTGCACTGTCTCTTCATGTGGCACTATTATTATTTATATTATAACAAGGTAATGCAATGTGTGATCAAGTGATGACTGATTAACAGTAATGTAAATGCTAAATGCCCTAATACCTACATATCATGTAAGTAGTATATAATGTACAGGAATGCGCGTGCACGTGTGTGTAGTGGTACGCGCATGTCTTTCTAGCGTTTTGATTGGTCGAACCTCCGTGCACGTCTTCCGTGCACGCTGACGCAATGACGTCATCGCGTCCTTACGTTCGCGGCGCGGTCGTGTCTCTAGCGGCCAATTCTGGGAGCGCATCTCGCGGTCGTAATGACGTAGCGTACGTTGTGTGAGTCATCATCATTTACATTTGTAAAAACATCTGATAGACCAATGGCTAGCTGTTAAGAGGGGGTTTGCTATTGGTGACTTGTAAAAACGCCCTACAGGGGTGTGGTTTGTGGTGTTTAAAACCCCTTGTTTCACGGTACCTGGCTCACTTTTTTATCCTCCGTTTTTTAGCTAGTCTGCTAGCTAGCTTGTTACCACGTTTTTTTCCCCTAACAAAGGCCTCTGGAGATTTAGCTTTTTAATTCTTTCTGTTTGAAAGAAAAAGAGACTGCGTTTTTTCAGCTATGTCTTTCTACGCATTTGGACAACAATCCGGATCATCTGGTGTCGAAGAAGGTGAGACAGCTAGAACAGATCCCACTACATTTGGTTTGAGCCATGTCCCTCGAAAAGAGTCATGGCGAGGCGGTGAGACTAATACTGGAGCAACATGCGGTTTGAGCCAGGCCCCCAGAAAAAAGAGATTTCGACCCGATATCTTTTCTACAAGCATGACTGACCAGTGTACAGCTGATCTAGAATATTTTGGTGTCAATGGTTACTGTTATTCAATTAGCTACAGTTCCGGGTGCGCCCAGGGGCGGATCTAGAAAAATATTTATGGGGTGGCGAGAGGGGGGCAGGAATTTTTGAGGGGTGGCAACATATGGCAGACGTATATATAATGAATCTTTTACTACTTTTATCACAGTTTGATGAGAAATAGTATGTACACACTACAAAAGGGCACAGGCTGCCATTTACAAACTCATACAGACAAACTTAATCTCATGCAATCAATGTCTGGCATTTGAGGTTTCATGTGGAACAGTTCATATTAGGAATAAGTGACCATACAATGTGATCTCACTTAATAGGAGATAGAAGTATGATAGAAGTAAGGGGCATTATCACAGGAAAGGCATTAAGGTAAGACACAGGTGGTGAGTGGCAGATGTGTGAGAGGGGAAGCAAACAGTTTTTGACTGTGTCAGAGAGGCAGCGTTGCAGGTAGAATTTGTACAAGATTAGGAACTGTCATTGATTAGTTCTAACCATCAGACTGTGTTAACACACACTAACATTTTAGCCTGGGAGAGTATTTTTAGGTTCATTTGTTTAATTTTTTAATTTAATCTGAGCAATAGATCTAAAATACATTCTACACAAAATATAAAAACTCATCTCCCCATCTCATCACACTTTCACACTGACAACTTTCCCTAATTCTTCATATTTAAGCAAACATGAATTTTTATATTTATTTGATGTCTAAGCAATGTCTCTTAAATTTTATAAAAATGTCCGTCTTCGTCATTTGTTGTTCTTATTCATATGTAACTTAGTATATATGCAGCAACAGTTTCCATACCATGTGGACCAGCTCGACTGGAGATGGTTGGTGATGGCCCAGGCACTCTGCTTTCCCTTTCACTGTCTGAGCCCTGCACGTTATCTTGTCTCTCGCTTTCTTCCTCCTCATCTTGGTGATGCTCTCCCTCCATATCTTCACCGCTGTGGTGTTCTCCCACCTCCTCCTGTCCCTGGTCGCCTTGGCCTTGTATTCTCACTCTGTCACGTTTCTGTTACCCTTTTCTCTCAATGTTTTCCTTGATAGACGTTGAATCAATATTAGCTTTTGTAGCCTACTTTACACAGAACAAACGTCAGACATAAGTAACATTATATGTATAGTTAGCAAAAAAACGTTCTTCAACCTGATTTTTATCATCTCAAAATCAGCATCGCAACTATGCTAGCACTGTGCTTTCATTATAATTTCGTTTCTTGATAGATAGTTAATCCGTTTTGACCTCTTTCCTCCTGTGTCTCCTTTCCTCGCAAGTACATCTCACTGCAGTCTGCGGTCATTTTTTTTTTTGCTTACGTCATTCCCCATACGCTCTAACGGACCAAGACCGTTCTCTTAATACATCCATGACCAAGACAGCCTGGTAGAATTTTTTTACTATGAAGAAAATTATTTGGATAAATGACATGTTTTTTATTTTGAATCTTTTAATTTTATTTGGAAATTTTATATCTATAAATGTAAATGATCTGAAAGAA
The DNA here is from genome assembly GCF_008315115.2 of Sander lucioperca. NCBI lineage: Eukaryota > Metazoa > Chordata > Actinopteri > Perciformes > Percidae > Sander > Sander lucioperca. Next base: position 3,649,875 of record NC_050193.1, on the reverse strand, counting down.
AACCGAATAGGCTAGTCACCAATTTAAAAATGACATGAAATTATATATTAAAACTTTAAAAAAGGACTGACAAATAAGAAAGCCATCCGGACTCTGAACATTTACAATGCCTTACAACCTCTTTAATGTAAATTTAATGCGCCCCTTTTTCGTGTATGTATGTATGCATTTAATGTTTTCAATGTGTTTATGGATCTGTACTTGAATAATAAAGTTTTTTGAAGACAAAAAAAAAAAAAAAAAAAGACAGCCTGGTAGCGAAGCTGATAGAGCCTCTTGATTCACATTAGATAGAAACTGATGATATAGGCTAAACAAACGATATTTCATGCAACAGTGAAGTTTTCATGTAGTTACTACTGATTTCTGATTTTGAAATGATATCCAAATTTGAAAAATAGGTCATTTTAAACCTTGTTAATATTGATGACAATGTGTTCAAACGGAAAACGAGCCATATTTCATTTAATTTAGCCCTCAAAGTAGAATGGTGTGTTGTTTCGTTATGGACTTTCATATCAACAGCAAGAATTCAGTCACAACCAAATGTACAAAGGGGCGATTTTGCTTTAACAATTAACAGGTGAACCAGAAGCATACAGGTGAAACTCCAAAAATTAGAATATTGTGCAAAAGTTCATTTATTTCAGTAATTCAACTTAAAAGGTAAAACTAATTATATAGACTTATTACATGCAAAGCGAGATATTTCAAGCCTGTATTTGATATCATTTTGATGACTATGGCTTACAGTTTATGGAAACACTCAGAAAATTTGAATATTGTGAAAAGGTTCAATATTTTAGGCTCAAAGTGTCCCACTCTAATCAGCTAATTAATCCAAAACACCTGCAAAGGGTTCCTGAGTCTTTAAATGGTCTCTCAGTCTGGTTCAGTAGAACTCACAATCATGCCAGATGCTCCTCGGATATTACCTGCACAGTAACACACCTAATCTAAGTATTTCAAAAGGTCGAACACACATACAGATGTTTAGATACAGTAAAACGCTACGTGATTACCGTTATATCCGAGGGTTGAAGTTGCATTTTAACGGGGCAGTGCAAGTTGCGGCTGTGGTTTAGCTGAAGCTAACGCAGCCTGAGCTTTCACGTTACAATATAAAAGGTGTTGACCGTTGACTTAGCTAGCACGCAAACAGTTCATTTACATGTCTACAAGCATGTTAGCAAACTACACCAAAAGACAAATACTGAGGAATATTGATAGAAAGCAGGGGAAGCTAGTAGGCTACTTCCATACTTTTTAGCATTGGCTAATTAGCAACCTGCCTTCCATCAGATGTAGCTTCCGAGCTAGCTAGCAGCTAGCCCCAGAAGCTCATGAAAACAAGGCTTTCACCGGACCAGTCTTATGCTATTTCCGAACCACTCTTTTCGTTTCAAAGTCGGAAATCAAATGAACGAAAAAGTACACGGGCCCAATTACAGTTCACTGTTGTTGCATGAAATGTCGTTTGTGTTTAGCTTACATCAGTTTCTGTCATCTAATGTGAAACAAGAGGATATGAGGTTTGCTACCGTCTTGGTCCGTTCGAGCCATAGACTGTATGGTTCGAGCGTATGGGGAGACGACGTAGGTAAAAAAAAAAAAAAATGACTGACTTGGATGTGGGCGGGGCTTGATGTCAAGCCCCGCTTCCCGCAGACTGCAGCGAGATGCTCCTCTTTCCTCGCGATTCCTGGCTCCCTCGCTTTGCGCCGCTCAGTTTTCCAAACAAATCAGGCTCTTGCCGCTCTGTCGTCATCTCGTGCTGCATTCACTGCAGTCGGACATTGGAGAATCGCGCTCATAAATTGTCAAATTGGCCATAACTTTTAATTTGTTGCTGCCAACTGGGGTGGCAGCAGGGGTGGCAAGGCTTTCTTTTAGGGTGGCACTTGCCACCCTATGCCACCCCGGTAGATCCGCCCCTGGGTGCGCCGTATATTTTCCTGCTTTTTTGTCCTTTGCCAATCACACCTATGCTCTACATACATCATGCCAGAGACTAGGAGATCGAAGAGAAGACACTGAGAAAGCTAAGAAGAGAAAAGGAGAGTGACCAAGCAAGGGTAAATCCCAAACTGGCTTTTTGTCGTTGGCAAGAGCTTCTCGAAATAAAAGTCTGCTGACAGACTGGGCATCTTGCTGTTGAACTAGTAAGAATTATATGCTGGCTTGCTATGTTTGTGTTGTTCACTTGCTTGAGGTTTGGATTGAAATATTGGCTTGAGATATTTAACATGACAGTGCATTTTGATGATGTTTACACAATATCTCATAATATTTATTTTATTTGCTAAGTACATGTACACATTCAAGGAATATAAGCTCGGCATTTAACCCATTCTAACTACTTAGGAGCAGTGGGCAGCCATAGCCTGCAGTCCCACCTTAACCTGCCATTAGACTCTGGGGCTAAGAGGTTTTGTAGGCCTACCTCCCACCTAACACTTTAAATAACAAACATTTATAATATCCACATTCGTCTATACAGCGCAAAATGTATTTATTTCTTTTGGTTGATCCAACTGTGACTGATCCCCTCTTTGAGATGACCAAATCACTTAGTTTGCTTGACCATAAAAACAAAAGTCAGTCTAATCAATAACAAAGAATATTTAATAATAAAAGAAAATGAAATTTGCAACAATTTATGCACCAATTTATGGTGGAAATGTCTGTGTATGTAAAGGAAAACAGGTCATAATTCAAAATAGTATGTAGCAAACTGAACTCATTTTTAAGTGTGCATGTGGCACCTGTTGAACTCAATTATACATTGGCTCATTTTAATTAAAATATACACCCCTGGACTTTACTGGTGTCCAAGTATCTATGTTAAAATGGTTTTAATTTCTGCTCTCCTATGAATTTCCTGGTAGTGTATCAATTATGTGAATCAATTATTGAAAAAAATAAAACTAATGAATTGAATTAAAAAAATAAAAATAGTATATAATAGTTGTACTGTATCCCTATTATTTACAAATGATTGTTTATCTTTAGTTATTAATTGATATGCTTATAGTTGTTTTGTCTTTTTCAGGCCAACAAAAATGTTATCATTTATTTCTTTCAAAGAATAAAACCACTTTGAAAGGAAGTTTAATGATTAAATGGGTCCCCCTTGTAGATTTTGGGAAAACTAATTTAAAATATAAAGGTCTGATCACATTAAAGTGCGTAGACCAAAGATATACCCAAAATATTAAGCTTATGATATACACACTTAGTCAGGAAAATGACCCCACCAGTCCAATTTCACACACCACAATACCATCTCTCACCACTAGGTGCACACACAAAGTCGTGAATCTCTCTCTCTCTCTCTCTCTCTCTCTCTCTCTCTCTCTCTCTCTCTCTCTCTCTCTCTGGGTGAGCGCTCCACTAGAGCACAGGAGATCCAGTCAGCAGCAACACCATGCACGGGAAAAGTAGATCAGCAAGCCAGTCCGCTGCAGCACACAGCACGTCCATCCGTCCAGGAACGGATGGACGGGGTTCTACAGGTGTATCTCAGCAAACAAGGGAAAATCACAGCAACAATATAAAAGTTAATCAAACGATGAAAATCACAGCAACAATATAAAAGTTAATCCACAGCAAACAAGGAAAAATCACAGCAAAGAAATATGAACGTTTTAAAGCAAAAATCGCTATATCAATCAATAACAATTTCCAAAATAAAGTAAGGTTAACCATCAATCACACTGCTCCACTTGTTTTATAGCCTATTATATGACATGTACACACAAATTCACACACAGAGTCACACACAGACATACACACACACAGACACACACAAACAGACACATAGGCCTACACACACAGACACACATTTATATACACACACACACACACACACACACACACACACACATTAGCTATTAGACTATTTCTGTTTCTCCTTTTAGATTTATTCACACGTTACTTTTAGCTAAACTTCTGTGCTCGTTTGCTAGTGGTGTTCAGGTGTTACAGCTGGCACACACACACACACACACACACACACACACACACACACACACACAGACACAGACACTCCCCTGCCTACCCTAGAGAACGTTGCTAAGGCCTTGAGCCCGCCCTGAAAGGTGTGTCTGTTGTTAGATTAGCCAGGCTACTGTTCAGCAGAATGAAAGCCTGTTTTTACAGCTGCAGGAAGCTGAGATTTATACACTTTCCTCCAGCTGTAAACGTCTCAGGTGGACTTTAACCTCAGCAGCGTCTCTGAACTCACCTGACAGAACAACAATGACAGAAGAAAAACAGAAGGAGGAGAAGAACAATGACAGTCTCCATGAAGTGTGTTTTCTTCCTGTTGGGAACTCTCTGCTTCCTCGTTTGCACCGTTTTATTCTATCAGCTCAGCTACAGGTATGACTGCTGGGATCGCAGCTTCTGAAATGGGAAGAATTGTTCTCCCAGAAAATAATCCACAAATGAATCGACAATGAAGGAATTGTTAGTTGCTTCCCTGGATTTTTGGAAACTCATACGTGTGTGTGTGTGTGTGTGTGTGTGTGTGTGTGTGTGTGTGTGTGTGTGTGTGTGTGTGTGTGTGTGTGTGTGTGTGTGTGTGTGTGTGTGTGTGTCAGTGAACAGGCAGCGGGTGCCAGTGTTGAGCAGGACTGGGGTTTCCTCTCAGCAGAAGAACAACAAGAAGGAGAGACGGTGAGAAAGATGGTGGTTTGGGTTCAAATCAGATGTAACTTCAAGTCCTGAAGGTTACGCTCACGGGGGGGAGGGGGGGGGAGGCATGGTAGAAGGGTTAATGTTTCCATGACAACTATCCAAAATTTTGGAACCGGCACTGGAATTGTTTTTGTTTAAAGTGGCAGACTCAGCCTATAGAACATGTGTTTTGTGATTGTATAGGCCAGTGTTTCTCAAATGGGGGTACGTGTACCCCTAGGGGTACTTTGGAGTACTGCAGGGGGTACGTGACATTTTTGCAAAAATGCTAATTTAAAAATCATGCATAATTCCTAAAATAATTAAGTTATGGATTCTAAACATTTGAAATGTAGCATTTGACATTTTTTTTTTTTTTTTAAAGGTTGTTGTTTAGTGAATCTATCACTGCCGGCGCTGTATTGTAGGGGGGATGGGGGTGTTACAACTAGGGTTGGGTACCGAGACCCGGTGCTGATATGGCACCGATGCCGAAATGGCCGGTATCTACTGGACCGAAAAGCAATGCGGTTTTCAGTGCCACTTAAATGTCAGCGCTGCTCTGTGATGCTCCGAAAATAGTCAGCATTCCTGGATGGGAGAAAAACGTGCTCTGGTTTGTTGGCATTTCTTTAAACCAATCACAATCGTCTTGGGCGGTGCCTGCAGAGATCTGAAGAACAGTTAACCCTGATGTTGTCTTCCCGTTCACCATGAATGTGTTGTCCTTCCGGGTCAAAATTGAAAATGAACTTTGTTTTGGCTCTTTTTTCCAGTGGTTTTGATTCATGGTTATTAAACCTAATTTAAATGACATTATATCTAATTTTTGAGTTAAAAAAAGCAGAAATTATGCATTTAGTCTTGAGACTGTTTTGAAACCATTTAATTAGTAGTTAAAATTGAATAAAACACTCAAAATTCAACGAAAGTAATCATCAATTGTACCTGCGAAGATTTTTGTATGGGTTCCATACAACGTACATCATGCATCCATTATATTTTTGGGCAATTTGGTTGTTAAGAAACCCATATTTCTGATATAAAAAAACTTTGAAAACGGGTCAAATTTGACCCAAGGACAACACGTTAACAACGGTTAACCATAATCCTCAGAAATCCACCGGAGGTTAGAACGCCAACACAAAGACAGAGGAAGGGGATGGACATCTGGCTGAAAAAGAGGGACATCTGGCAGAATTTCCTGCAGCACCGGAGCAATCCCAGAAGTGGAACGTCGTAGAGATAGACTACTAGGCTATATATATATAGCCTATATATATATATATATATAGGCTATATATATATATATAATTAGGGGGAACGGTACACTGAAGTCACGGTTCGGTCCCTCGGTTCAGTACAATGGAGGGAAAAGCATAACAAAAATGCAGAAGGCAATTGTTTTTATTGTGCATCTCTCAGGCTGTACCACCTAGTGTCATCCAGTCTCTCCCCTGAGCGTATAAAATAAGATGTAGGCCTAAACAGTAAACAATAGGCTACCCCACATCATCTCAAGACTCCATCTGGAACTTGTAAACAAAATAAGACAATCAGCTAGTAGTGTGATATGGGAGACAAACGCTGCTTTCATATGTGAATGCACAGAGCAGGGGTGTTAAAAGGGCAGCTTCGGTTACACAGAGCAGTTGGCAAATTGTGGCGTTAGCTTCACACGCTAACAGCAGAGCTAGAAGCAAACAGTGAAGCTAACGGCGGAGCTAACAGCTAACGGCGGAGCTAAAAGCGGAGCTAACAGCGGAGCAAACAGCAAACAGTGAAGCTAACAGCGGAGCTAACAGCGGAGCTAACAGCGGAGCTAACAGCTAACGGCGGAGCTAACAGCTAACGGCGGAGCTAACGGCGGAGCTAAAAGCGGAGCTAACAGCAGAGCAAACAGCGAAGCAAATGGGCCTGAAAGCCATTTGTGGTCGAGGCAAGAAGGGATACAGCTACATCTGTGTTTGGTTGTAGCCTATATGGAAGGGACTAGTTTGCTTCGTGTGGACCAGAGTGATAGAGAGAGACATGGTTCTGGTGTGGACTCACTGGACCGACTCGACATGTAGGCGGAGCTTGGGAGCTTCAGAGCTAAGGCGGGGCTACAGATTAGGTGTCCCTAAGAAACGTGTTAGTAACAGTAGTTCCACATTACATTAATTCATTTGCACGCAAGTTTTATTTATTTTTATACCGTATATTCTCCGTGTAAATTCATGCACCGAACCGAGACGCCCGTACCGTTTCGGTTCAATACGAATACATGTACCGTTCCATCCCTAATAAATATATATATATAGGCCTATATATATTATTGTTATTATTATTATTATTATTATTATTATTATTATTATTATTATTATACGTATTGCTGTTTGTCGCTGTGTTTTCAGCTAGAAGCAGTGTGTTCTCTGAGGAAAGCGGTGAGGAACAATGTTCTCCTCAGAGAGAAGTTCCGGTTCTCCGCTCCGGTTCTTCAGTGGGGGGGAACGTTCTCCAGACTTGCGTGGGAACGTCTGAAGAACCGAGAGCCTCCATACGGCTGGAGGGGGCTCCCTGCCGACGGTACACTCGCTTTACTGCCGATAATCACTCTTTACTGTGTGTGTGTGTGTGTGTGTGTGTGTGTGTGTGTGTGTGTGTGTGTGTGTGTGTGTGTCTACTTTTCAGATGACAGTTTTTCCTTCCCTTCCTGTCCAGTGAATGTTCATCCAGACGAGATAAGAAAAAGTCGTGTAATATTTCAAGAAAAAGTCTTCATATTTATGACAAAAATATATATTTCAGGAAAACCAAGCTGAAAACAAGGCTGTTTGTCTGTCCTCTTTAGAGATCCTGCAGTAATCTGACTACTTGTTGTAAACCTTTAGAGATCCTGCAGTAATTTGACTACTTGTTCTAAACCTCTTTAGATGTCCTGCAGTAATCTGACTACTTGTAAACCTCTTTAGAGATCCTGCAGTAATCTGACTACTTGTTGTAAACCTCTTTAGATGTCCTGCAGTAATCTGACTACTTGTAAACCTCTTTAGAGATCCTGCAGTAATCTGACTACTTGTTGTAAACCTCTTTAGATATCCGGCAGTAATCTGACTACTTGTTGTAAACCTCTTTAGAGATCCTGCAGTAATCTGACTACTTGTAAACCTCTTTAGAGATCCTGCAGTAATCTGACTACTTGTTGTAAACCTCTTTAGAGATCCTGCAGTAATCTGACTACTTGTAAACCTCTTTAGAGATCCTGCAGTAATCTGACTACTTGTTGTAAACCTCTTTAGAGATCCTGCAGTAATCTGACTACTTGTTGTAAAACTCTTTAGAGATCCTGCAGTAATCTGACTACTTGTTGTAAACCTCTCTAGATATCCTGCAGTAATCTGAATACTTATTGTAAACCTCTTTAGAGATCCTGCAGTAATCTGACTACTTGTTGCCTCTCCAGTTGTCAGGGCGACCCTGTCGCTGCTCCCCAGCTCCCATCTGTTTGAGCGCGGCTCGCCGGCCCGGTGTGTTCGCTGTGCCGTGGTGGGAAACGGAGGAATCCTCCGAGGATCCCGACAGGGGAGGAACATCGATAGCCACGACTTGGTCTTCAGGTGACACACAGTCTGGTTTGGAGGATGCTTCTTTAAGACTTTATTCCAATTTTAATATAATGTGTAGTATAGTCTAACAGTCAGGGTTTGTGACACACATTTGATTCCATGTATGTGTCTGATTCTGTCTGCTCTGAGCTGAAATATGAGCATAAAGGATGTGATCTCGTCTGCTATGTCAGGATGAACGGAGCCGTGATCCGAGGTTTTGAAGAAGACGTGGGGACAAAGATTTACTTCTACGGTTTCACCACCAACACCATGAAGAACGCCCTCAGCTTGTACCGGACCCTCGGCTTCACCAGAGTCCCTCAGGGTCCGGTGAGTCAGGGACGGGACGGATCTCTGTAGTTTTTTTGCATCACTTTGCAGTTCATTGCATCACTTTGTATTTTTTGCATCTCTTTGTAGTCTCTTTGCAGTCTTTTTGTATCTCTTTGCAGTCTTTTTGTATCTCTTTGTAGTCTTTTTGCATCTCTTTGTAGTCTTTTGGTATCTCTTTGCAGTCTTTCTGTATCTCTTTGTAGTCTTTTGCATCTCTTTGTAGTCTTTTTGCATCACTGTAGTCTTCTGCATCACTTTGTAGTCTTTTTGCATTACTTTAGTTTTACTGCATCTCTTTGTAGTTTTTTTGCATCACTTTGTAGTTTTTTCATCTCTTTGTAGTTTTTTTGCATCTCTTTGTAGTCTTTTTGCATCTCTTTTTAGTCTTTTTGCATCACTTTGTAGTCTTTTTGCATCTCTTTGTAGTCTTTTTGCAGCTCTTTGTAGTCTTTTTGCATCACTTTGTAGTCTTTTTGCATCTCTTTGTAGTCTTTTTGCAGCTCTTTGTAGTCTTTTTGTATTACTTTAGGTTTTTTGCATCTCTTTGTAGTTTTTTTTGCATCTCTGTAGTTTGTAGCATCACTTTGTAGTTTTGCATATCTTTGTAGTCTTTTTTTTTAAATCTCTTTGTAGTCTTTTTGCATCACTTTGTTGTTTTTTGCATCACTTTGTAGTCTTTTTGCATCACTTTGTAATCTTTTTGCATTAATTTATAGTTTTTTTTAAAATCTCTTTGTAGTCTCTTTGTAGTCTTTTTGCATCACTTTGTAGTTTTTTGCATCACTTTGTAGTCTTTTTGCATCTCTTTGTAGTTTTTTTAAAATCTCTCTGTTGTCTTTTTGCATCTCTTTGTAGTTTTTTTGCATCACTTTATAGTTTTTTTAAAATCGATTTGTAGTCTCTTTGTAGTCTTTTTGCATCTCTTTGTAGTTTTTTGCATCAGTTTTTAGTTCTTTTGCATCACTTTGTAGTCTTTTGTCCCTTTGTAGGCTAGTTGTTTTAAATCTCTTTGTAGTCTTTTTGCATCTCTTTGTAGTCTTTTTGCATCTCTTTGTAGTCTTTTTGTATCTCCTTGTAGTCTTTTTGCATCACTTTGTAGTCTTTTTGTATCTCTTAGTAGTCTTTTTGCATCACTTTGTAGTCTTTTTGTATCTC
>NC_050193.1:3632617-3635117 GCF_008315115.2 Sander lucioperca | reverse complement strand
ACGTTTGAAGGGGTTGAGAAGTTTATGCTGTACTTCACTAAAAAAATGTAAGTCTTACGTGAAAGTCATGTTTTGTTCTTACAGTTTGAAATTTAAGAAAACGGCCCTTACAGGTGTGATAACTAACTTCGGTGCAAAGGTCGGCGGTGGGTCTGTTTACATGCCAGACTCCGGCCGCTATTTGCCTGTTTTGTACGCTACGGAGAACGCTTCAATCTGAACTCCCTTCACATGCGTTTCAAACTGGAGCAGTTTATCTAACAAAACCGCTTAATATTTAAACAATAAACACTTTTCTATATCTTTAGAAACCCATCTTGAATTCGGCGTACTTTGACATCACCAAGGAGCACTTGAATTCAGTAAAAATGTCAGGTTACAATTTGGCTTACAGAGATTTCTCACCCCCTATATGGTGCGTAATTTAATACAAGACTTCCACTGTGAAAGGTTTAGAAGTGATTTTTAGTGCTTCAAGTATTGCCGAATTGGCAATTTACTCCTGTAAATTCAGGCAAAGTCTGGAAATACATATTATGTGCGTGTTTTATAGGGTTGGCGAGCACGGGAATGTAGAATTACTAACTGTTTAAACGGGGTCTGGTTTCGCAATGTCTATATATCAAAGAAAATGGCACATATTGATGCTAATCAAGATAGATACTTGTTGTACTACGAAAACGTTTGGCTTGGTTGCTAATTATACAGTGTCAACACGCAAAACGGCTTCAGCATGTGTAGTTCACCACTCTAACTTTACTTTAGAGTAATAACTGTCAAGCCAGTCTTGTTTGTGAGCAATCCACTGATTTATTAATGTCCACTGTGGTGTGTGTGTGTGGACCACTTCACTGAGACTTGGAGTGCCCCCGCAGTGTCGAAGGGGAGATTTATGAGTATATTATTGTTCCTCTTGTCATGAATGCAGTGCAGAGAGAGGACAAAACGCCCGAGGGAGATGGAGGACAAAAAGGGGGACATGACGGGTAGAAATGGGAATGACAGCTCTGTTACTGGCCGGGCCCTGTGCGACTCTGTGGCTGCTGCTGGTTACGTAATGGACGTAGTTGTAACCAGGAACACAGACTCTGGGATCTGCTGCAAACCAAATATAAAGTAGACTGTAGGGATCGGCCGATTATCAGTCAATAACATGTAAAGAAAATACAAAAAATGTCAAACTTGGGCAAAAAGCGTTAAAAAAAAACGCAGTCGGTCAATGTTTTCGACTTTTTTGTTGCTTTTGCGACTTTTTTAAAAAAAAGAATCGGGGGGAGGAAAAAAGTCAATAAAATGTAAAGAAAATACAAAAAAATGTCAAACTTGGGCAAAAAGCGATAAAAAAACGCAGTCGTTTGTAGTTTTTTTTCGACTTTTTGTCGCTTTTGTGACTTCTTTTCGACTTTTTTTTCGACTTTTCGACTTTTTAAGGTACTTTCTTGTCGCTTTTCACGACTTTTTTTAAAAAAAGAATCAGGGGGGAAAAAATAAATAAAATGTAAAGAAAATACAAAAATAAAAATGTCAAACTTGGGCAAAAAGCGTTAAGAAACAACGCAGACAAACAAGACGCTGAAAAGCGTCCGAGAGTCAGACTCTGCTAACCGTCTCTCTCTGTTTATATCTTCAAACCTCAACCACCCGATATCACTGATACATATCCTCATCTTTAAGATGGGCCTTTATTTTGAAAATTCTCACTTCATATTTATTCTTTTGCATTGAAAAAAATCGTTTTTTGAATTTAAATATCAAATTCTACTTGCCTGAAGTCAATTTTTACTGACTACCCCTATACCCCTATTTTAAAAAAAAAAAAGATTTCGGAATAAAACGTCGCAAAAAAACATTTGAATTATTTTTAAACCTTTTCAAAAGCGTAAAAAAAAACAGTCTGGAAAAAACAGTCAATAAAACGTAAAGAAAATACAAAAAAACTCTCACTCATGCATGCACGCACACATGCACGCATAAATATATAGATATGTTGCAGCCTTTTGCGATGTGTGTATTGTGCCAGTTGATGTTGCCATGACGATAACCAAAGTGTATTGCGCAGCCCTAATTTCCACCCCCGGAGTTCTCATGCAGAGATCAGGACTGTCAACAGTGATGCCAGTTATCAGGGAGAGAAAGTGGAGCAGAGAGGAAGCTGGGCCAGCTCCTTCCTCTCCTCCGATGTGGGAGAGCTGTGCCTGGCCACTGGGCTGGAAGAGTTTAAGGAGCTGCTCTGCTGTTGAAATGAATGGATTCTATCACAGAGCCCCGAGGGAAGCAGCCGAGCAGAGCACGACCAGTCAGCCACAGAGGGAGCACGCTCAGCGTCAGGTGGTCTCACACGTCACACACTCTCTCCTCGGCTTTAAAAACGGGGAATAACCCAGTGGAGTTTGGTGGGAAACCCTCGTGTGTGTGTAGGGTGTATACCAGTCTACCTTTTGTTTAGAAATGGTAAATACCTGAGTGGAGTTTGGTGTGACGGCCTGTACACCAGGCTGTG
>NC_050193.1:3590117-3630117 GCF_008315115.2 Sander lucioperca | reverse complement strand
TTAGGGACTCTATTGACCCTTTTTTAGGGACTATATTTACCCTTTTTAGGGACTTTATTGACCCTTTTTTAGGGACTCTATTGACCCTTTTTTAGGGACTATATTTACCCTTTTTAGGGACTTTATTGACCCTTTTTTAGGGACTCTATTGACCCTTTTTTGGGGACTTTATTGATACTTTTTTAGGGACTTTGACCTTTTTTAGGGACTTTATTGACCTTTTTTTGGGATCTTTATTGACCCTTTTTTAGGGACTCTATTGACCCTTTTTTAGGGACTATATTTACCCTTTTTAGGGACTCTATTGACCCTTTTTTAGGGACTTTATTGATACTTTTTTAGGGACTTTGACCTTTTTTAGGGACTTTGACCTTTTTTAGGGACTTTGACCTTTTTTAGGGACTTTATTGACCTTTTTTTGGGATCTTTATTGACCCTTTTTAGGGACTTTATTGACCCTTTTTAGGGACTTTATTGACCTTTTTTTGGGATCTTTATTGACCCTTTTTAGGGACTTTATTGACCCTTTTTAGGGACTTTATTGACCCTTTTTTAGGGACTCTATTGACCCTTTTTTGGGGACTTTATTGATACTTTTTTAGGGACTTTGACCTTTTTTAGGGACTTTATTGACCTTTTTTTGGGATCTTTATTGACCCTTTTTAGGGACTTTATTGACCCTTTTTTAGGGACTCTATTGACCCTTTTTTAGGGACTATATTGACCCTTTTTTAGGGACTCTATTGACCCTTTTTTAGGGACTATATTGACCCTTTTTTAGGGACTATATTGACCCTTTTTTAGGGACTCTATTGACCCTTTTTTAGGGACTATATTGACCCTTTTTTTTTTCATAGATTGTTTTTGTCGATTTTCTTTCCCAGATTTTTTTGTCACTATTTCCGGCGTTTTTGTTGATTTGTTTCTTTTCAGGTTTTTTTGTCACTATTATCAACGTTTTTTTTTTTTTTTCAGAGATTTTTTGATGTTTTTGTCACAATTTCCTACGTTTTTGTCTTTTTTTTTTTTCCCCAGGCTTTTTTGTCACTATTTCCGACGTTTTTGTCGTTTTTGTCGTTTTTTTTTCCAGGCTTTTTTGTCACTATTTCCGATGTTTTTGTCGTCTTTTTTTTTTTTTGTCACTATTTCCGACGTTTCTGTTGATTTTTTTTTTTTTCAGATATTTTTTTGATGTTTTTGTTGATTTTTTTTTTCCCCCTTGTCTTTGAAGCTTTTTCCAACATTTTTGTCACTTTTTGTCAACTTTCTTTTGTAATTTTTTTTTTCAAATGCTATAAAATAAAATAAAACACCTAAATTCAATAAAAAGTAGTGAACTGATCATATATTTGACCTGTGAAGAGTAACGGTTGTAGGGAACCATCCACGTTAATTTCTTTGACAATTTGGTGGAAAGAAACCCAAATTTCTCTATGGAAACTTTTTAAAAATGACAACAGGAGGGTTAAACTGACTGGATGCTTTCGCTGTCCCACTTCCCGCCCGGCTGTCTGAAATCCCGCAGCTCGCATGAAAATAGACCCAGCATGTATCTCTATCGGAGCGGAGAGCCGCTTCACACGCATTTCTGGTGGAACATCAAGCATTGACTTGAATGGCCGCGATTGGGCGCCTGGGTTGCTCACCAGGTAGAGCAATATATAGAGGTTTACTCCTCGACGCAGCGGCCGAAAGGGGTTAGTGAACTAACAAATAACTCCTGTGTTTGTTTTTTATAGCAATGTCGTGGATGTTTTCATGTTTAAAAAAAGGATCTTACTCTTTAACTAAAAGGTCTATCTCTGTAGGGATCCTTTCATAATGTTGTCAGACACTTAGAATAATAATCTGAGTCTGTCAGCAGCAACAACAGAACTTTTAGTGGACGCTGACTGATGCTGAACATCTGTCCTGTAGGGTTACATTACAGCTTGGTTCTTGTTTAATACTGGACCAGTTTCACAGATGGTTGTTCACATCAGACACAGAAACATGGAGACATAGAGTCCAGGTTAAAAACTGAAGTTCCTCTTTCAACCTGATTAGATTCAGTGAGGAATTAGAAAGGATCAGGGTCTGATAAGTGGATTCAGGACTGGATTTGGGGATCAATAAGATGCTCCTGAACCCAAAGCGTTCATGCATGTTTAGGCTTTTTTAGGGACTTTATTGACCTTTTTTAGGGACTTTATTGACCTTTTTTAGGGACTTTATTGACCTTTTTTAGGGACTTTATTGACCTTTTTTAGGGACTTTATTGACCCTTTTTTAGGGACTTTATTGACCTTTTTTAGGGACTTTATTGATCTTTTTTAGGGACTTTATTGACCTTTTTTAGGGACTTTATTGACCTTTTTTAGGGACTTCATTGACCTTTTTTAGGGACTTTATTGACCCTTTTGTAGGGACTTTATTGACCCTTTTTAGGCATGCTATTGACCCTTTTTTTGGGGACTTTATTGACCCTTTTTTAGGGACTTTATTGACCCTTTTTTAGGGACTTTATTGACCCTTTTTTAGGGACTCTGTTGACCCTTTTTAGGGACTTTATTGACCCTTTTTTAGGGACTCTATTGACCCTTTTTGGGGACTTTATTGACCCTTTTTTAGGGACTTTATTGACCCTTTTTAGGGACTTTATTGACCCTTTTTTAGGGACTCTATTGACCCTTTTTTAGGGACTTTATTGACCCTTTTTTAGGGACTCTGTTGACCCTTTTTAGGGACTTTATTGACCCTTTTTTAGGGACTCTATTGACCCTTTTTGGGGACTTTATTGACCCTTTTTTAGGGACTTTATTGACCCTTTTTTAGGGACTCTATTGACCCTTTTTGGGGACTTTATTGACCCTTTTTTAGGGACTTTATTGACCCTTTTTAGGGACTTTATTGACCCTTTTTTAGGGACTCTATTGACCCTTTTTGGGGACTTTATTGACCCTTTTTTAGGGACTTTATTGACCCTTTTTAGGGACTTTATTGACCCTTTTTTAGGGACTCTATTAACCCATTTTTAGGGACTCTATTGACCCTTTTTAGGGACTTTATTGACCCTTTTTTAGGGACTCTATTGACCCTTTTTGGGGACTTTATTGACCCTTTTTTAGGGACTTTATTGACCCTTTTTTAGGGACTCTGTTGACCCTTTGTTAGGGACTCTATTAACCCATTTTTAGGGACTCTATTGACCCTTTTTTGGGGACTTTATTGATACTTTTTTAGGGACTTTATTGACCTTTTTTAGGGACTCTGTTGACCCTTTTTTAGGGACTCTATTGACCCTTTTTAGGGACTTTATTGACCCTTTTTTAGGGACTTTATTGACCTTTTTTTAGGGACTATATTGACCCTTTTTTAGGGACTCTATTGACCCTTTTTTAGGGACTTTATTGACCCTTTTTAGGGACTATATTGACCCTTTTTTAGGGACTCTATTGACCCTTTTTTGGGGACTTTATTGATACTTTTTTAGGGACTTTATTGACCTTTTTTAGGGACTCTATTGACCCTTTTTAGGGACTTTATTGATACTTTTTTAGGGACTTTATTGACCTTTTTTTAGGGACTATATTGACCCTTTTTTAGGGACTATATTGACCCATTTTTAGGGACTCTATTGACCCTTTTTTAGGGACTTTATTGACCCTTTTTAGGGACTATATTGACCCTTTTTTAGGGACTCTATTGACCCTTTTAGGGACTTTATTGACCCATTTTTAGGGACTCTATTGACCCTTTTTAGGGACTTTATTGATACTTTTTTAGGGACTTTATTGACCTTTTTTTAGGGACTATATTGACCCTTTTTTAGGGACTATATTGACCCTTTTTTAGGGACTCTATTGACCCTTTTTTAGGGACTTTATTGACCTTTTTTAGGGACTTTATTGACCCTTTTTTAGGGACTCTATTGACCCTTTTTTGGGGACTTTATTGATACTTTTTTAGGGACTTTATTGACCTTTTTTAGGGACTTTATTGACCTTTTTTTAGGGACTCTGTTGACCCTTTTTTAGGGACTCTATTGACCCTTTTTAGGGACTTTATTGATACTTTTTTAGGGACTTTATTGACCTTTTTTTAGGGACTATATTGACCCTTTTTTAGGGACTATATTGACCCTTTTTTAGGGACTTTATTGACCCTTTTTTAGGGACTATATTGACCCTTTTTTAGGGACTCTATTGACCCTTTTTTAGGGACTCTATTGACCCTTTTTTAGGGACTTTATTGACCCTTTTTTCGGGACTTTATTGACCCTTTTTTAGGGACTCTGTTGACCCTTTTTGGGGACTTTATTGATACTTTTTTAGGGACTTTATTGACCCTTTTTTGGGGACTTTATTGATACTTTTTTAGGGACTTTATTGACCCTTTTTGGGGACTTTATTGACCTTTTTTAGGGACTATATTGACCCTTTTTTAGGGACTCTATTGACCCTTTTTTAGGGACTTTATTGACCCATTTTTAGGGACTCTATTGACCCTTTTTTGGGGACTTCATTGATACTTTTTTAGGGACTTTATTGACCCTTTTTGGGGACTTTATTGATACTTTTTTAGGGACTCTATTGACCCTTTTTAGGGACTTTATTGACCCTTTTTTAGGGACTCTATTGACCCTTTTTGGGGACTTTATTGATACTTTTTTAGGGACTATATTGACCCTTTTTTAGGGACTTTATTGACCCATTTTTAGGGACTCTATTGACCCTTTTTAGGGACTATATTGACCCTTTTTTAGGGACTATATTGACCCTTTTTTAGGGACTCTATTGACCCTTTTTTAGGGACTTTATTGACCCTTTTTTAGGGACTCTATTGACCCTTTTTTGGGGACTTTATTGATACTTTTTTAGGGACTTTATTGACCTTTTTTAGGGACTCTGTTGACCCTTTTTTAGGGACTCTATTGACCCTTTTTAGGGACTTTATTGATACTTTTTTAGGGACTTTATTGACCTTTTTTTAGGGACTATATTGACCCTTTTTTAGGGACTATATTGACCCTTTTTTAGGGACTTTATTGACCCTTTTTTAGGGACTATATTGACCCTTTTTTAGGGACTCTATTGACCCTTTTTTAGGGACTCTATTGACCCTTTTTTAGGGACTTTATTGACCCTTTTTTCGGGACTTTATTGACCCTTTTTTAGGGACTCTGTTGACCCTTTTTGGGGACTTTATTGATACTTTTTTAGGGACTTTATTGACCCTTTTTTGGGGACTTTATTGATACTTTTTTAGGGACTTTATTGACCCTTTTTGGGGACTTTATTGACCTTTTTTAGGGACTATATTGACCCTTTTTTAGGGACTCTATTGACCCTTTTTTAGGGACTTTATTGACCCATTTTTAGGGACTCTATTGACCCTTTTTTGGGGACTTCATTGATACTTTTTTAGGGACTTTATTGACCCTTTTTGGGGACTTTATTGATACTTTTTTAGGGACTCTATTGACCCTTTTTAGGGACTTTATTGACCCTTTTTTAGGGACTCTATTGACCCTTTTTGGGGACTTTATTGATACTTTTTTAGGGACTATATTGACCCTTTTTAGGGACTTTATTGACCCATTTTTAGGGACTCTATTGACCCTTTTTAGGGACTATATTGACCCTTTTTTAGGGACTATATTGACCCTTTTTTAGGGACTCTATTGACCCTTTTTTAGGGACTTTATTGACCCTTTTTAGGGACTTTATTGACCATTTTTTGGGGACTTCATTGACCCTTTTTTAGGGACTTTATTGACCCTTTTTTGGGGACTTTATTGACCCTTTTTAGGGACTCTATTGACCGTTTTTAGGGACTTTATTGACCCTTTTTTAGGGACTCTGTTGACCCTTTTTTAGGGACTCTATTGACCCTTTTTTAGGGACTCTATTGATCCTTTTTTTAGGGACTATATTGACCCTTTTTTAGGGACTTTATTGACCCTTTTTTGGGGACTTTATTGACCCTTTTTTAGGGACTTTATTGACCCTTTTTTGGGGACTATATTGACCCTTTTTTAGGGACTCTATTGATCCTTTTTTAGGGACTTTATTGACCCTTTTTTAGGGACTATATTGACCCTTTTTTTAGGGACTTTATTGACCCTTTTTTAGGGACTATATTGACCCTTTTTTTAGGGACTTTATTGACCCTTTTTTCGGGACTTTATTGACCCTTTTTTCGGGACTTTATTGACCCTTTTTTAGGGACTCTGTTGACCCTTTTTTAGGGACTTTATTGACCCTTTTTTAGAGACTTTATCGACCCTTTTTTGGGGACTTTATTGACCCTTTTTAGGCACTTTATTGACCCTTTTTTAGGCACTTTATTGACCCTTTTTTAGGGACTATATTGACCCTTTTTTAGGGATTCTATTGACCCTTTTTTAGGGACTATATTGACCCTTTTTTAGGGACTTTATTGACCCTTTTTTGGGGACTTTATTGACCCTTTTTAGGCACTTTATTGACCCTTTTTTGGGGACTTTATTGACCCTTTTTAGGCACTTCATTGACCCTTTTTTGGGGACTTTATTGACCCTTTTTTAGGGACTTTATTGACCCTTTTTTAGGGACTCTATTGACCCTTTTTTTAGGGACTCTATTGACCCTTTTTTTAGGGACTCTATTGACCCTTTTTTAGGGACTTTATTGACCCTTTTTTAGGGACTTTATTGATCCTTTTTAGGGACTTTATTGACCCTTTTTAGGGACTTTTTTACCACTTTCTTATGACTTTTTTTTGGTCACTTTTTTGCAACATTTTTGTTAACTAACGTAATGGCCGTTAATGTTGTGAAACGGTTCCAGTTTGGTTCAGACACCAAAACTGCTCAGTGAAATTGATAAAATGATGGAGGTTTGGGATAGGGCTGCACGATTATGTCCAAAATGATAATCACGATTATTTTGATCAATATATTGATCACGATTAATTATCACGATTATTTGTTGATTTTAACCAAAACAAATGTTATTGTCACATAGGCTAATTATAACTGCTTTCACATCCATATTGTGCTACATTCCTCCTTTGTTGAAGGATACTATGAAGGAGCCATTTCAGCTGTTGTGCGACCGCTTTCCACACATACGCGTTTGCCGTGAAAAGATACGCAAGGCAACGCAATTTTCTGTTCACGTTAACGGTGCATGTTAAAATCCGGTACCAATAGGGCACCGGTGCCCGGTATCTACCGGACGAAATAGCAACGCGGATTACGGTCCCACTTAAATGTCTGCGTTGCGCTCTGATGCTCCAAAACAGACGTTAGAGGCACCAGAAACATCGCTGCATGTCACACTAGTAAACACTAATAACACGTTACACAGCAGCAAACGTTAGCCTACCATTAGCTACAGTAGTAAACACGGCTAAAACACTGACAGCTAAACGGTGTAGTGTGAGCGTGTAGCGGGACGTACAACAGTCTGCCGCTAAAGCTATGAGCTAACAGACTCAAACTAGCACTGGTCACTGCTGTTGTCTGAAAAACAGACGGGACCAAATGTTGCGTTTACTGGTAAACTGGTAAACCTCGTGACGACTTATGACCGACTGCTATCACGTTACTCTGTCCTCTGTGACTGTCTACAGCTAAACTAAGCTGCGCGGTGCAGGGAACAACTCTGATTGGCTCATGGAGGCATGTGTTCAGAGAGTGGTTTACGGAGCTTTGGGAAAAAAAAACTTCGTGATTAAAATTCGATTAATTGTGCAGCCCTAGTTTGGGACTTGCCCGACCAGACGAGTTAAAAATAAACCTAAACGTTGAACCCTGATCCTTCAGGAGCTGCCTTGCCTTTCGGTTTCAGACTCTGGTGGGTGAACTGATCTGGTTTTTCTCGTTTTCCCTTCAGCCCTCGATAGCTCTGCAGACTCGGAGGAAATAAAACCACACGGAGGATTTTATTTTATTTTGAAGCCCCTGGAGCCGTCCGCTGAGCGTCAGAGACAGGAAGTGTCTCACCTGAGGCAGGTGTCCGTGTCTCCAGCGCTCAGCATGTGGCTCTGAGGGAGGATTTTTAAATAAAGCTGGTTCAAACGCGAGGAGGAGGAGGAGGAGGAGGAGGAGGCGAGGGGGAGCATGGGGAAGGAGCAGGATCTGCTGCAGGCGGTGAAGAGCGGAGACCTGCCGTCCACTCAGAAGCTGCTGTCCAAACTCAAAGCCAACAGGAACAGTAAGTAATCCCCAAAACCATGGGCTTTTATTCTGAAAATCTGGCTGATAACCTGTCCACTGCTGAGACGGTTCACATGGAGCTCACATGTTCTGACACTGTTCTCGTCTCTCTGTCTCTGCGTACAGTACATGCATTTAGGGCGGCAACTCACGATGATTTTCATAGTAGATCCCTCTGTTGATTATTTTCTGGATTAATCGATGAGCTGTTGGGTCTCTAAAATGTCAGAAAATGGTGAAAAATGGAGAAGTGCTTCTGATGTTGATCCAGACTACAGGGGATGGTGCTGCAGGTGTTTCTTAGCAACACAAGTCTCACCAAAGTTGATCAGTTCCTCGGTGTTGAAACTGTCACGTTTGGAAACACTGAATTTAAACTGTGTCGAGGTGTTGAACCATGTGAGTTACACCCGTGTGTGTGTGTGTGTGTGTGTGTGTGTGTGTGTGTGTGTGTGTCTCTGTTCTGCACCCACTAAAAGAGTCTATGGGACTAAATGAAGTGGAACTGCACACACAGAAACATCACACATGTCGTTAACTTGTGGAAGAATGCCTCAGAAGTTAAGTGAGTTAGATGTAATATAATGTAGCGGTACAGTACAGTGACAGTGTGCTGCCTGTAAACAGCTCCCCCGTCCCGTCCCCCTCCCTAAATCTATAATTCCTGTTAATCCTGGCGCAGCACCATCTGGGAACTCCTTGTGATTTGGGTGATAGCAGATCATGAAGCGGCAGATGTCAGGAGGACAGTTTGGGTCACACATGTCCTCTGATAATCACAGGAAATGTCCCAAATATGGAGCCGAGGGCGATCCGGAACCATCTGGGATCGGCCCGGGACAAAAAATTTTTTTTTGTAAAAAAACGACCAAAAAAGTCGTAAAAAAGTCCCTAAAAAAGCAACAAAAAAGTTGTAAGAAAGCGTAAAGAAGTCGTAAAGAAGTCCCTAGAAAAACGACAAAAAAATCCCTAAAAAAGCGACAAAAAAGTCGTAAGAAAGCGTAAAGAAGTCCTAAAAAAGTCCCTAAAAAATGACAAAAAGTCGCTGTAAGTGACAAAAAAGTGACAAAAAAAGTCGCTAAAAGTGACAAAAATGTTCCTAAAAAAGCGTCATAAAAGTCGTAAGAAAGCGTTAAAGTCCTAAAAAGTTGCGAAAGTCGCAAAAAGGTCCCTAAAAAGCGACAAAAAAGTCCCTAAAAAAGTGACAAAAAAGTCGTAAGAAAACGTAAAGAAGTCGTAAAAAAGTCCCTAAAAAAACGACAAAGACGCTAAAAGTGACAAAAAAGTCCCTAAAAAAACGACAAAAAAGTCATAAGAAAGCGTAAAGAAGTCGTAAAACAGTAAAAAACGGAAAAAAAAGGCGGAGAAGCTACCAACTTTTAAGGTGAAATGAAGCATTATTTGTGTAATTTTTTTAAGGCCAACATAAATATTCAATCAATATCACTCTTAAATGTTCCCAGTGTATATATATGTGATGTATTCCATATTACATAATAACTAAGAAAAACACCATTGCAAGTTGTCTGAGATTTCATTTTTTTATGCAAACAAAGCATTTATGCTCTTAATTCAAACATCGAAAAACCCCAAAACACCATGAAACTTCCCTTGAACAAGTTGAACATCTTGTTTCTGTATATTTTCTTTCATGTTTGTAGCTAATTGCTTTTTTCTGTTAGATTTTTAGTTCTGTAGTTCACTCCCTGTGTAAATTGTTTTTGGTAAATTGTTTTTATACCTTTCTAGTTTTCTTGTGTGCCATTTGTCTTTGGAATTTCATTTTGATTAGTATTTCTTTCTGCAGTCCTTTTCCAAGTTCTTTGGTTACCCCTTGCCTTGGTATACTTGAGGACTACAACTCCACATTTAAACAAGGACGTTGGTCATCACTCTGACATGCACACATTGCAGTGCATAACAGCCCTGATTTTCGGCATATGCACTGGCGTGTTGTGCTTTGTTTTTTACAGGCACACAGGATCATTTCCAGGCAACTTTCAGGTATTGGATTCTGTGACATAAGAATGTCCTTACCGCAGTGGCCCGGGATTCAAATCCAACCTTTGGCCCTTTGCTGGATGTCTTCCCCCCTTTCTCTCCTCACTTTTCTGTCTGCAACTGTCCTATCCAATAAAGGCCAAAATGCCCAAAAAAATAATCTTTATTTATAAAATAATGCCAATCCCTTGTAGCCGTGGTAAATTAGCCTAAAGCTTAATGCTTACCTGTTCAGGAGGAAACTAGCCAAATCTGTATCCTTTTGTGCTCTTAGCTGTCCCCATCTTTTTAAAATCGGATTTTATTACGTCTCTGGTCATGCAACTGTTTAGAAATGCCAAGGTTTTTAAAGTTGGGTACGTCTCTGTTAATCCTGATTGTTTGTTTGCTGCTTTCATGGCTGTAGTGCGCTGGGTTTACGTTTTTACAGGTATATCTGGCAACCTGGCCAGGATGTCAAAATTGGCAGTTGATAACAACACACAGGCTGAAACACAAACAGATATTCCGTCACGGAACAGAAATTTAAAGGAGAAAATACTGGCTTTAGCATTGTTGTCAGAAAACATACAACCCAGCTGGCATAATTCATTAATTCATGGTGGTCTCTTTTTGAATATTTCTCCCTATTCACCTGGGTTTTTCCCGTCTTAGAATTTAGAGAACAAATGCTTAATTTGCATAAAAACATGAAATCTCAGACAACTTGCAATGGATGTTTTTCTTTATCAACAGGGGAAATTTCAGAGTAACATTTATTGAATATTTATGTCCACCTTAAAAATGACACATATAATGCTTAATTCCACCTTAGAAGTTGTACATTTGCATGTATATACATAAAAAAGGCAGTGAGCCTCCACTATCTCCTTGCTCTGACCCTTGACTATCAATCTAGAAACTTAATTTCCTCATCTATGATTGCCTACTTACAAAAAAACTAGGGGGAAATGGTCCAATGACAGTGCAAGATGGGCAATTTGGTGGCCATTTTGATATGCAAATTAGAAGGTCAAAAACTCAACATTTCGCTTGAGTACCATTTATTTTGGACTCAGCGCCCTTGAAATATGTAAGGTAGGCCGGTTCCCGACTTATACCCATAAATGCTCCTCACTTCTTATAGAAGGCCTTTTTTCTGAAATCCGTCTAGACTACTCTGAAATGTAGCGGAGTAGAAATAGAAAGTGGCATGAAAAGAAAAGACTCAAGTAAGGTACAAGTACCTCAACATTTGGTACTGAAGTACAGTACTGGAGTACATGTACATACAGCGCTGGCTGTGGTGCGTCTGTGTGTGAGCGAGGAGGGAGTCTGTCTCATGTTTTTATTCACGAGTTTCAGTTCAAACTCTCAAAAATCGACAATTACAAATACTTCCTTTATCAGAGAGCTGTGTGTGTGTGTGTGTGCGCACAGTGCCGCAAAAGCGCTGCAAAAGTTACATTTTCACTGCAGGACTTGTAACAGAGTATTTTTTACAGTGTGGTAGTAGTACTTGTACTGCAGTAAAGGGTCTGAGTACTTCTCCCTCCTCCCTCTAATCTGAGGATATAAGGAGGAGGGAAGTCTCCACAGATTGGAGGGAATGTGTTAAAAGCTTTCTGTGTGTTTTTCAGCCGATGGTGTTTGTCTGTAAACTCGGCTGTTGGCGTGTGAAATATTTAATGGGTCCAAACAGACAGGAAGGCTCCGGGCTCAGACCTGGAGCAGGGAAACAAAGCTCTGTGTGTTGGGACCATGCAGGGGCCCCTCGGGACCCCCACACTGCCTGATTATCAGGCGTGTCTGACAACATTATGGAAAGGATCCCTTTAGAGATGGACCTTTTAAAACCTCTTTAAGACCTTTCTGTTCAACCAGAAACAGCTCTGAGGTCACTAGCACCAACCCCACCAGACTCCATTTAAATAATCAGTACTTTTAGCGTGTATAGAGCCAACATATTCTCACATGTAAATCAGTAAACTGTGTGTTTATTTCAACCAAAACTAGAGTTGTGATGGTGGGTAAAGTGGAAAGACGACCCAAAACGGCTTTTCATAGTTTTATTTTGTTTCTGTCCAATTTGAATGAAGTTCATTTTACGATGCTAAAATGACTGTTTATTTACATGGAGTCTGGTGGGTTTAGCAAACACAATTTCGCGGATGTTTTTTATGTTTCAAAAAAGGATCTTACTCTTTAACAGAAAGGTTGACCTCCTTAGAAATCCTTTCCATAATGTTGTCAGGAAGCGAGATGGCCACCATTCAACCCGAAAAAAGTCATATAATTATTCCAGTGACTCCGAAGCTGATGACCACGTGACGATGCCATGACGGACGGCGGAAGCACAGGCTAAACAGTAGTGGACGAGCGGAAAGTTTCATAGTTTCAATCGGTTTGAAATACATAACACTAAATAAACTGTATTTGTGGCTTTATATGGCTTCTTCTATTGAACAACAAGTTGTCGTGCCGTTATAGGTCGAGGTAGGGCATCTGGTAGGTGCTCACAAAGAGCAGTATTGGAGAAGTTGGAGATAGCAGGATTGGATACTGACCCTTAATTCGTTCTCCCTCCGTTTTCACGGACCTCATTAAATCACAGAGTCTGCCCGACTTCAGTCCACATGATCTGTACCACTATGTGGTAAACGGGATATCCCCATATACTGGTGCTGATCTCAAAGCTTTTAAAAGTGTGGATACTAACCAGTTCTTTGTAGCTGGCTGGGTAAATGGTACGTGATGCTACGCTAATGGTGGGGGGAGGTACCTCATAAAGGAGAATTCCGGGCAATTTTTACGTTAATCTTGATCGCTATAGCTACGCGAGTACTTTCGATAGAAAAAACCCCGACCCGAATCAGTGCAGGTAACACGGAGAAGCTACAGCTACGTACTACATGCATCCACTGAGCTAAAACGGCAGTGGTCGTAGCAAGTTTTAGAGTGCCTTTGTGCCTCTTAACAGACACAAAATGCAATTAATATGTCTGTGCCACATGAACAGGGCCCTTACGTGTCAACAAGATGCGTTTTCAACTCAGACATTGTTTAAATTCACCTACCCTGGTCCCTGTCTCGATCCTGCTGGTAGCTAGCTTGCCCTGCTAGCTGATAGCCGTGAGCTGCTAGCTGCCGTCCGGTGAGTGTATTCAGACAGGCTTCTGTGATAATCATCCCAATAATAATCCGCGGAGTGGCGGTGGTGTGGCTATGTCCTCCAGAGGACAGGTCATGTCACGTCTTGAAGTTTATTCCCCCCCTAAAAAAAACAGTAGTGTGGTAGTAGCTGGACGGCACTCACCGGACAGCAGCTAACGGCTATCAGCTAGCAGGGCAAGCTAGCTACCAGCAGGATCGAAAGTACTCGCGTAGCATAGCGATCAAGACTAACGTAAAAATTGACCGGAATTCTCCTTTAAGTAAAGATTTATATAACATGTAGCCCATGTTTTTAGAGGACATGGTCGGTCGTGGCTACCCATACCGTTGTTAACTGGGTGTGCCAATTCAACTTCCTAGCTAATGGATGCCTGAACACATCCCAGCTCTTGGAAGTGCAGTCATTAATTATCTATCACACGTTAATCCATGCAGTAAATCACTGAGTGTCTATGATCAGTAGTAACCACACATAATTGTAACATCTAGCCATCTTCTTATCTGTGATTATATTCGCTGCGTAGCCTATGTTTAGATTTGACCGGTGGATATTTCGACGCGATGGGCAGCAGCTAGCGAGCCGTCCAAAGCTAGCTGCAGCTAGTTCGTCAGCTAGCCGGGGTAGGAGCTCCGCAGACCCGCATTTAACTCATTTTTTAAGCTAGTTTCCGTGCCATGTCATCTTTAATTTAACCGATATTTTTTGTATGTGTGTTAAGTTAAATGATCAATGGAACGGCTTTCTTTTTTGGATATGTAGCTAGGTCAGTGAATAACCGATGTTAGCTAGTTATGTGGGTCATCATCGGGTTGGACCTGTTAGCTGGTTAGCACAGCAGCTAGCTGGTTGAGGATCATTTTATTTATCACTCATTTCCATTTGAAACAGAAAGGCAATACATACACATGCTTGTGTTGGTGAGGATTACTCTGCACATTGTGAATGTGAGAACACAAACACGAACGAAAACGTACGAGTTTAGCTTGCCGTCCATCTACAGCATAGCTCATCCGCCGTCCGTCATGGCATTCATAATTCGCGCGAGTGGAGCGTGACGTCACGTGCAAAGGGTCAATAGTTCCCCTTTAAATGCTTCTATCCCCGCCGAGCATCCCCTGCCTGCTGATTCCACCCGACTCTGGGCAGATAATGAGCCCGACATCATCTGGCGAGCCCACTGTGCTTTCCTACGCCGTGACAAGAGTGTGTGAATTACGTAGTTACAGTTTTACTAATTTAGTGGCGGTCGGTGTTATTTTGACATACATCAACCGGAAGAAAAAGCCAGTTTTACGTTGGCAGAGCGCCACCTACTGTACCGGAGGTAGAGTTACTCCTGTCATTCTCCCCTGCTCCTGTATACGGGCATAACCCCGTTATTCACTAACCGGGGTAATACCCCACTAGTGCTGCCACTGAGCACGCTCCTGTCTGTGTAACAGGCCTCTCTTCACTTTTATACAAGCTTTGAAATGAAAACTAGACCATCATGTCTCTAGTTAGAGTCTACATCCTGTGTGTGTTGTGCAGATGTTGTTGTGTATTGTGCAGATGTTGTGTATTGTGCAGATGTTGTGTATTGTGCGGATGTGTTGTGTAATGTGTAGATGTTGTGTATTGTGCAGATGTTGTGTTGTGTATTGTGCAGATGTGTTGTGTATTGTGCAGATGTTGTGTTGTGTATTGTGTAGATGTTGTTGTGTATTGTGCAGATGTTGTGTATTGTGTAGATGTTGTGTATTATGCAGATGTTGTGTATGTTGTGTTGTGTATTGTGCAGATGTGTTGTCTATTGTACAGATGTGTTGTGTATTGTGCAGATGTGTTGTGTATTGTGCAGATGTTGTGTATTGTGCAGATGTTGTGTATTGTGTAGATGTGTTGTGTGTTGTGCAGATGTTGTGTTGTGTATTGTGCAGATGTGTTGTGTATTGTGCAGATGTTGTGTATTGTGTAGATGTGTATTATGCAGATGTTGTGTATGTTGTGTTGTGTATTGTGCAGATGTGTTGTCTATTGTACAGATGTGTGTTGTGTATTGTGCAGATGTGTTGTGTATTGTGCAGATGTGTATTGTGCAGAGGTTGTGTTGTGTATTGTGCAGGTGTTGTATATTGTGTAGATGTTGTGTTGTGTATTGTGCAGGTGTTGTGTAGATGTTGTGTATTGTGCAGGTGTTGTGTATTGTGCAGATGTTGTGTTGAGTGTTGTGCAGGTGTTGTGTAGATGTGTATTATGCAGATCTTGTGTATTGTGCAGGTGTTGTGTTGTGTATTGTGCAGATGTTGTGTTGTGTATTGTGCAGATGTGTATTGTGCAGATGTTCTGTATTGTGCAGATGTGTTGTGTATTGTGTATATCTTGTGTATTGTGCAGATGTGTTGTGTATTGTGCAGATGTTGTGTAAATGTTGTGTTGTGTATTGTGTAGATGTTGTGTTGTGTAGATGTTGTGTATTGTGCAGATGTGTTGTGTGTTGTGTAGATGTTGTGTTGTGTATTGTGTAGATGTGATGTTGTGTTGTGTAAATGTTGTATATTGTGCAGATGTTGTGTATTATGTAGATGTTGTGTAGATGTGTAAATGTTGTATACTGTGCAGATGTTGTGTTGTGTGTTGTGTAGATGTTGTGTTGTGTATTGTGTAGATGTTGTGTAGATGGTGTGTATTGTGCAGATGTTGTGTATTGTGCAGATGTGTTGTGTATTGTGCAGGTGTTGTGTAGGGCTGAACGATTTTTGAAAATAATCTAATTGCGATTATTTTCCCAAATATTGCGATTGCGATTCGATTATTTTTTTAAGCTCTTTGTCTTCTGTATTATTCAAAGAATAATAATATAATAATTTATAGTATGAACACACAATTACACACTAGACAGTTAAATAAGTAAAAATATAGTATATAGTGTGTATATATATATATATACACACACACACACACACACACACACACAGAGTGTAATTTTTTACAGTGCACAGAGAGGAGCTGCCTCCAGCCCCTCCCCCTCGTGAAGTTGCGTGCTGCCGTGTGCACTTGCTCAGAGAGGCTATCGTTACGTTAGCATGTTGCTGGTGTTTTTGCCGTGGGATTAACTGTACTAATAAAACTGTTGAAACACCGCGGCCACGCTGCTGTGAAAGCTCCCTGAACGTCATTTATCAGTCTGATTGTTACCCCTCTCAGTAGCAGCTCCTCCACTCATATCTTTATAACGGAGCTAACCGCTAACCGGAGCTAACCGCTAATCAGAGCTAATCGTTGCCAACCGAGCCTTGAGTTCTGTGTGCCTGTATCCATTAACTGCATGTATAGACTCAAGCCCAAATAAAACCCTTAATTTTATTAAAATGGCTGTAAAAGTTTTAAACTACAACTCAGAGTTGTTAGAATGACAGAAATCAGCTCAAGGTACAGTGTAGCGTTAGCGTGCTAGTTGATGCTTTCTCTGCGGAGTGCAGACTGATTTGCTCTCGCGAGTCGTGACCAAATCGCAGCCTTTGCGATTAGGAAATCGCGTTTTAACATATCGCGATATTATCGCAAATGCAATTAATCGTTCAGCCCTAGTGTTGTGTATTGTGCAGGTGTTGTGTATTGTGCAGGTGTTGTGTTGTGTATTGTGCAGATGTTGTGTAGATGTTGTGTGTTGTGTAGATGTTGTGTGTTGTGTAGATGTTGTGTATTGTGTGTTGTGTTGTGTAGATGTTGTGTGTTGTGTAGATGTTGTGTATTGTTTAGATGTTGTGTTGTGTGTTGTGTAAATGTTGTGTTGTGTAGATGTTGTATTGTGTAGATGTAGTGTGTTGTGTTCAGTGTGTGCAGCAGAGTAATGGCTGCCGGTGTTTTTCTTTATTCGTTATGTAACGGAGGTTCTGCAGTCTCTCCTGTTGACTGCATGGCTCTTTCTCTCTCTGCCTCTCTGTCTCTCTCTCTGTCTTTCTCTCTCTCTCTCTCTCTCTCTGTCTTTCTCTCTCTCTCTGTCTCTCTCTCTCTGTCTCTCTCTCTCTCTCTCTCTCTGTCTCTCTCTCTCTCGCTCTGTCTCTCTCTCTCTCTCTCTCTCTCTCTCTCTCTCTCTCTCTCTCTCTCTCTCTCTCTCTCTCCCTCTCATATTACCCAGAATCCTCTCCTGTGTTTTTCTGTCCAAACTCTCATTCTGGGCCCTTACGGAGTCCGTCCTGTTATAAGTTGTGTGTGTGTGTGTGTGTGTGTGTGTGTGTGTGTGTGTGTGTGTGTGTGTGTGTGTGTGTGTGTGTGTGTGTGTGTGTGAAGACCAGTTCTCACCACGGAGCATGACAGGAATTCAGAGAGCTTTCATTTAGGTCAGAGTTGTGGTGAGATGCTAAAAACAGGACTTTATTTCCACAAAACTTGTTTAAGTTCGTTAGAGTGCAGCTCTGCTTAGTCCAACACCTTTACTGTGTGTGTGTGTGTGTGTGTGCGCGTGTGTGTGTGTGCGTGCGTGCATCTGTACATGTGTGTGTGTGTGTCTGTGTGCATGTGTCTGTGCGCACGTACGTGCGTGTGTGATTGTGCATGTATGCGTGCGTGCGTGTGTGTGTCCAGGTGTGCTTGTGTGTGTGTGTCTGTGTGCGTGCGTGCATGCATGTGTGTGAACATGCGTGCGTGTGTGCTTGTGCCTGTAGGTGTGTGTGTCTGTATGTGTGTGTGTGTGTCTTTGTTTACATGACATAAAGCTTCATGATTGCTTCAGGTTTTCAGTTATTTTTCTCACTCTGAACCAGTAGAGTAGTTCCCGGAGTAGCGTGTGTGTGTGTGTGTGTGTGTGTGTGTGTGTGTGTGTGAGTAGCGTGAGTGCCAGCCATTGTCGGAGCGGCAGCAGAGGGGAGAATGGAGGCGATGATGATGTCACGGCGTTGGTATGTGTGGACCCCCTTTTCTCAGGCTGGAATCTGACTCCACACTGTTTCCTCCAGTTCTTTGAGCCAGTGACAAAGAGAGAAAGGCCAGCGCTGCTCTTTCCCAGCCAGGCTTTGAAGGGACATTTCGTTTTTCTCCAACTTATTTTCCCATGCATCGGTGTCTAAGTGCAGGGTTCAGAATTGGCACCATAAGTGTGCGTGTGTGTGCGCCTGTGTGCGCGTGCACGTCTGAGTGCATGTGTCTCTGTGTGTGTGTGCGTGCGTGTGTGTCTGTGTCTCTGTGTGTGTCTGTGTGTGTGTGTGCGTGCGTGCGTACATCTGTACATGCGTGCGTGTGTGTGTCTGCGTGTACTTGTGCGTCCATGCATGTGTGTGTGTGTGTGTGTGTGTGTGTGTGTCTGTCTGTGCGTGCATGCATGTGCATGTATGTGTCTGTGTGTGTCTGTGTGTTAGGGCTTTGACGCCGAACTTCGATATTCGAATATAATTCGAATATTAAAAAAAATATTGATATTCGAACGAATATTAGGCAGCCCTTAATATTCGAATTTCGAACCTGTTATGAGCATTATTTTTTTGTAAATGTGTTTGCTTGTAAACCTTGTTTTCAATTCAGATTCCGAGGCTTTTTCACGCATTTCAAAATGTAACTACACGTCGCTCGGCCGCGGCTTGGTAGCGCATTTCCCCGACTCATTTCCTGGTTCTCTTTCTCCATAAACAACGTAAAATCAAGGAGAGGGTTAACTTCTCCTGCTCCGGATGTCCCACCGTGGTCAGAAAGAACAGGGGAGACACTTTGTTTCTCTCACTAAGACTATAGAGTCGCTACTCGCTCTGAAGCTACCGGTAATCACCGTCACTCTCTCACAACACACACACACCCACACACACGCGGCTCGACGCACACACCAGCACAAAAGTATGAACATCAGACCACTTACGTAGGCTACGGTGAAATATCCGACCTTCCTGTTGAAAGCATATTGTTTGTGTTTAATCCAGGGTCTGACTTTTAATTTAAAAAAAAAACAAACAGTGGTGGCAGTGTGTTTTTCTTCTAACAACATCATTGCACGCCTACTGACTGATACACTGCCCTCTGGTGGACAGAACATATACGAAGTTTGATACCAATATAAGCCTTATTGAAGGCATTTAATGATCAAAATATTATTAATAAATATTCGAATATATTCAAATATTAATATTCATAAACAAACGAACTTCGAATATGATTTTTGGGTAAAAGTCAAAGCTCTACTGTGTGTACGCGTGTTTGTGTGCGTGCGTGTCTGTGTTTGTGTATGCGTGCGTGTGTGTCCGTGCGTGCAATGCATGTGCGTGTATGTGTCTGTGTGTACGCGTGTCTGTGTGCGTGTTTGTCTGTTTGTGCGCGAGTGTCTATGCGTGCGTGTCTGTGTCTATGTGTGCGTGTCTGTGTATGTGTGTGTTTGTGTGCGTGCGTGTCTGTGTTTGTGTGTGCGTGCGTGTGTGTGTCTGTGCGTGCAATGCATGTGCGTGTATGTGTCTGTGTGTACGCGTGTTTGTGTGCGTGCGTGTGTGTCTGTGTTTATGTGTGCGTGCGTGCATGTGCGTGTATGTGTCTGTGTGTACGCGTGTCTGTGTTTGTGTGTTTGTATCTGTGTGTATGTGCGCGAGTGTCTATGCGTGCGTGTCTGTGTATGTGTGTGTTTGTGCGTGCGTGCGTGCGTGCGTGCAAACAACTAATGGTAATCTATTCAAATCTAACCATTCACTAGCCCTCTGACTCTGTAATTGCTGGGCGCCATGTTCCCACGGTGTCTAAGTGTGAACAGAAATCTTTTAAATTGGTCCAGTATTGAGTTTCGTCGCCTTTTCCGACATGTTTGTAGGTTTTTTTTCAGGTTTTAATTGCTTTTTTTTTCGAAAGTTAAAGCTATAGAAGTCCAACTGCAATCGTCAGATGTGAGAAAAGTCTTTCTGTTCCATTCATTTACACCCTGCCATCGCTGTGTTGTATATTATCAATATTCCTCAGGATAAAGGGCCTGGTGGAGGATTGTTTCCCAGTGCAGAGTCTCGGGGGTGGAGGGTTTAGTTCTCCACGTATTGTTCAGGAGGAAGTGAGTTCAGCTCCACACCCTGTTCCTCTGCTGCTCATAATGGACTTCTTCTCAAAAGGCAGCCCTGCATCTTTCTGGGCCGGCAGCCTGTTTGTTTGGGGCGCGGCGCACTTACACAAAACAGAGATAAGGTGACGCATTCACTGCAGCCGAGAGAACACACACACACGTGTCTGAAAGCAACACAAAAACGTAACTAAAGTCTCCTTTAAAGGGTAACTTCTGGGTTTTTTTTCAACCCGGACCCCATTTTCCTATGTTGTTGTGTGTGAGTGACTGATGGGAATCAGATTATTATTCTAAGTGTCTGACAACATTATGAAAGGATCCCTACAGAGATAGAGCTTTTAGTTAAAGAGTAAGATCCTTTTAGTTTAACATGAAACAGCTCTGAGAGTCCTATGGCCAAACTCCACCAGACTCCATGTAAATAATCAGTTCTTTTAGCGTGTATAGAGCCAGCGTATTTCCACACACATCCTGGGTGAATTAAGGGTTTATTTCAACCCAAACCAGAGTGGTGATTGTTGGAACAGTGGAAAGATGAACCAAGACGGACTTTGATAGTTTTATTTAGTTTCTGTCCACTTTGAATGAAGTGCGTTTTATGATGATAAAAGTAGTGATTATTTACATGGAGTCTGGTGGGTTTAGCGAACTTCGCGGATGTTTTTATGTTTAAAAAAAAAGGATCAAACTCTTTAACAAAGTGTCTGTACATGCGTGCGTGTGTTTGTGTGCTTGTGCGTGTGTCCATGCGTGCGTGTGTGTGTGCCTGTGTGTTTCTCTGTGTCTGTGTGCCTGTGTGTGTGTGTGCGTCTGAGTGTGTGCGTGCGTCCGTACATGCGTGTGTGTGTGTGTGTGTGTGTGTGTGTGTGTGTGTGTAGACCCTCATTGTTGAACCCTGACCATGTGTGAGCCGTTGATTTCTTCAGCAGCTTTTCGGACTCCCGAGTCTAAACTTTCTGTCCTCTGGGACAACACGTCTCTCATTAACAAGCCGCTGCCTCTATGTGAGTGTTTCCGCTTGCCACCGCGCCATCAACTGGTCCATTAGTTTCCATTAAAGTCCCTCTGCTGTCTCCCAGTCAGACCAGTACGGGCCTGCAGGCTCCCCACTGCTCTAACAGCACAGTGGGAATCAACCTCCCAGCTGGACAAACACAGCTCTGCTTCCTCATTACACTCTGTTGACCTGCAAACAGCAACCTGAACACACACACACACACACACACACACACACACACACACACACACACACACACACTGCCCACCACTGGGTGAGTGAGCTACTGCAGGGAAATGGATGAAATGTCTAAAATTTAGAAACATAGAAAGAATTTTCGGTGCAGTATTAATTCATGTGTTTTTGTGGTGTAACTAGCCTATCTGACAGTGCTATAGCTAAATTTAAGGAAGATATTCCAACAGCACTAAACTCATTACCGTGCCGTAATATAACAGAGGATCTTTATGTAAACTTTAGTCCCTCTCAAGTTGATAATTTCGTAGACGGTGCTACGGCCTGCCTACGGACTACTTTAGACTCTGTTGCTCCCCTTAAAAAGAAGACGATGAAGCAAAGGAAACTAGCACCTTGGTATAACTCCCAAACTCGTAAATTAAAGCAAATCTCGCGCAAACTTGAAAGTAAATGGCATTCCACCAAACTGGAAGAATCTCGTTTAGACTGGCAAGACAGTCTGAAAACCTATAGGAAGACCCTAAGAAAGGCCAGATCAGACTACTATTCATCACTAATAGAAGAAAATAAGAACAACCCAAGGTTTCTTTTCAGCACTGTAGCCAGGCTGACAGATAGCCACAGCTCTATTGAGCCATCTATTCCTATAGCTCTGAGTAGTGACGACTTCATGAGTTTCTTTAACGATAAAATTATAACAATTAGAGATACTATTCATCACCTCTTTCCCCCAACCTCTAATGGGTCACCTTTAACTGACAGACTGCTAGAAAGAACGACTAGACCTGACATATACTTAGATTGCTTTTATCCTATAAACCCTCAACAATTAATGCTAAAGGTCTCTTCAGCTAAGCCATCTACCTGTCTCTTGGACTCCATCCCAACGAGGCTACTTAAAGAAGCGTTACCCGTGGTTAACACTTCATTGCTAGATATGATAAATATGTATTTATTGACAGGTTATGTACCGCAGTCATTTAAAGTAGCTGTGATAAAACCTCTACTGAAAAAACCCACCCTCGATCCTGAGGTCTTAGCCAACTATAGACCTATATCTAACCTTCCCTTTCTCTCCAAGATCCTTGAGAAAGTAGTCGCTAATCAGTTATGTGATTTTCTACATAGCAATAGCTTATTTGAGGACTTTCAGTCAGGATTTAGAAAGCATCATAGCACAGAGACGGCACTGGTGAAAATCACTAACGATCTTCTAACTGCATCAGACAAAGGACTTGTCTCCGTACTTGTCTTATTAGATCTTAGTGCTGCATTCAATACTATTGACCATACCATCCTCTTACAGAGACTGGAACATTTAGTTGGCATTAAAGGAATCGCACTAAACTGGTTTAAGTCCTACTTCTCTGATCGATCGCAATTTGTTAATGTTAACAATAAACCCACCAATTACGCTAAAATTAACCATGGCGTTCCTCAAGGCTCAGTGCTTGGACCAATTCTATTCTCCTTATATATGCTTCCTCTAGGCAATATTATTAGGAAACACTCAATTAACTTTCACTGTTATGCGGATGACACCCAATTATATCTGTCAATCAAGCCAGACGAAACCAGCCAGCTAGCTAAACTTCAAGCTTGCATTAAAGATATAAAATCATGGATGGCCTACAATTTCCTGATGTTAAACTAAAACAAAACCAAAGTTATTATGCTGGGCTCCAAACCCCTACGAACCTCATTAGCCGAAGATATAATTACTCTGGATGGCATTGCCCTGGCCTCCAGTACTACTGTCAGAAACCTAGGAGTTATTTTTGATCAGGATCTATCCTTTAACGCCCATCTAAAACACACCTCTAGAACAGCCTTTTTTCACCTTCGTAACATTGCTAAAATTAGGAACATCCTATCTCAAAACGATGCAGAAAAACTAGTCCATGCATTCGTTACTTCCAGGCTGGACTACTGTAATTCCTTATTATCAGGATGCTCAAATAAGTCCGTTAGGACTCTCCAGCTGATCCAGAATGCTGCAGCGCGTGTTCTGACAAGAACTAAGAAAAGAGATCATATTTCTCCTGTATTAGCTTCTCTCCATTGGCTTCCTGTAAAATCCAGGATTGAATTTAAAATCCTTCTTCTGACCTATAAAGCTCTAAATGGTCAAGCTCCTTCATATCTTGAGGACCTCTTAGTACCTTATTGTCCCACTAGAGCACTACGCTCCCAGAATGCAGAGTTACTTGTGGTTCCTAGAGTCTCTAAAAGTAGAATGGGAGGCAGAGCCTTCAGCTATCAGGCTCCTCTCCTGTGGAACCAGCTCCCAATCTGGGTTCGGGGGGCTGACACCGTCGCTACATTTAAGACTAAACTGAAAACTCTCCTCTTTGATAAAGCTTATAGTTAGGGAGTGAGGAGTTGCAGTGAACGCCTAGACCGGCGGGGCAGGGTGTATAGCTGCAGACACAGCACCCCTGCTTTTCTCTGCTTCTCTTTACAGTCATCAGATTTACCTATCGTATAATGAATAATATAGTGCCTCTCCTAGTTATGCTGTTATAATTCTAGACTGCCGAGGAAGTTCCTTCTTATGACACGCTCTTTTCTTTTGTTTCCTTTTATGCACATCCTGTCTCAGAAGAGCTTGTTACTCACCTAGCTCTGGGGAGTTTACTCCCCAGAGTCCTTATGTTTCTTCTTCGCCCAGAACATCGCCTCGGATTAGGGCGACACCAAGACCTGGGTCTTGGGTGCAGCTGTGGCTATGGACCTGCTACACCCTGCTACGCTCTGCGATTCCCTGCAATGCCCGGCTACGTCCTGCTGCGTCCACCGCGTCCACCCATGCTCTGCTGTGCCACGCTACATCCTGTACCGTCATAACCCCAACCGTCAGACACCGCCCACCAAGAGTCTGGGTCTGCCGAGGTTTCTTCCTAAAAGGGAGTTTTTCCTCGCCACTGTCGCAATAGCCACTGCTAATGCTTGCTCTTGGGGGAACTATTGGAATTGTTGGGGCTTTATAGAGTGTGGTCTAGACCTACTCTATCTGTAAAGTGTCTCGAGATAACTCTTGTTATGATTTGATACTATAAATAAAATTGAATTGAATTGAACTAACCCCCCCCCCCCCCCCCCACCCAGGGGAACCTCATCAGAGTTTACTGCTGCTGTTAGGGGAACGGGGCGCAGAGAGCCAGGGAGAGAGAGAGAGAGAGTGTGTGTGTGTGTGTGTGTGTGTGTGTGTGTTTCTCTGTCTGTGTGTGTGTGTGTGTGTTTCTCTGTCTGTCTGTGTGTTTCTCTGTCTGTGTGTGTGTTTCTGTGTGTGTGTGTGTGTGTGTGTGTGTTTCTCTGTCTGTGTGTGTGTTTCTCTGTGTGTGTGTGTGTGTGTGTGTTTCTCTGTCTGTGTGTGTGTGTGTGTGTTTCTCTGTCTGTGTGTGTGTGTGTGTGTGTGTGTGTGTGTGTGTGTCACGTGACTGACCGACTGCAGAGCTGCGTCACAGTCAGATGGCGGCTCTTCTGATTGGTCAGTGCGTAAAGCTATCTGTATCTCAATGGACTATTAATTCAAAGTCCTGAATGTAAAAACACAAATATCAGCCAGGGGTGGGATGTAACTAAGTACATGTACTCCAGTACTGTACTTCAGTACCACATGTTGAGGTACTTGTACTTTACTTGAGTCTTTTCTTTTCATGCCACTTTCTACTTCTACTCCACTACATTTCAGAGAGAAATATTGGACTTTTTACTCCACTTTTAATACTTTAACTACATTTTCCTGATGATACTTACAGACTTTTACTGAAGGAACATTTTCACTGCAGGACTTTAACTGTAACAGTGTATTTTAACAGTGTGGTGTTAGTACTTTTACTGCAGTAAAGGATCTGAATACCTCTTCCAGCGCTGGTTTCAGCTCCAGAGACTCGCTCTCTCTCTCTTTTTATGAATGTCAGCAGAAAGTTGAACGTCTGGTGGAATCGCCGCCACAAAGAATGCAGCGAGAGAAGAGAAGAGGAAGAAAAAGGAGGAGGAGGTTTTTGCAGGAGTTAGTCTCGGTCTGGAAGAGAATCTGTTGCAGAGATCCAGCGGCTAAAATTAGGCTGCGGGTATCAGATGTGTGATTACACGTCTGCAGGAGACGCCTCACACTTGTCTTTGCCTTCAGAATGAAGGAAACAACGGAGACGATACGCCTGAGTCTCTCCTCTCATTGTGGCGTGCGGCGGGCAGACCGAGCAGCGGCCGCTGGGCACTAAATATAAATATACAGACAACGGTTTCTTTCAGGACCAACTGGCCGTGGTCCAAACACACAGCACAGCACACTGAGTCAGACAGAGTTCAACTGTTACTGGATACAAGCTGGACATGTGGGTGTGTGTGTGTGTGTGTGTGTGTCTGTGTGTGTGTCTGTCTTTGTCCTGTGTGTGTGTGTGTCTGTGTGTGTGTGTGTGGGTGTGTGTCTGTGTGTGTGTGTGTCTGTGTGTGTGTCTGTCTTTGTCCTGTGTGTGTGTGTGTGTGTGTCTGTCTGTGTGTGTGTGTGTGTGTCTCTA
The DNA here is from genome assembly GCF_008315115.2 of Sander lucioperca. Classification (NCBI taxonomy): domain Eukaryota; kingdom Metazoa; phylum Chordata; class Actinopteri; order Perciformes; family Percidae; genus Sander; species Sander lucioperca. The sequence goes on along the minus strand of NC_050193.1, from coordinate 3,604,062 downwards.
TATGTGTGTGTCTGTGTGTGTGTCTCTATATGTGTGTGTCTGTGTGTGTCTGTGTGTGTGTGTGTGTGTGTGTGTGTGTCTGTGTGTGTGTCTGTCTTTGTCCTGTGTGTACGTCTGTGAGTGTGTGTGTGTGTGTGTGTGTGTGTCTTTGTGTGTGTCTGTGTGTGTGTGTGTGTGTGTGTGGGTGGGCGATATGGACAAAAAATAATATCTCGATATTTTTGCCGATTTTAACGATAATTAGACGATATTCTTTAAAAATGTGTTTTTAAAAGTCTGAGTTACTTCATAACTGATGATCATAATGGGCACAATGTGGAGTGAAAACAGTTCTTATTTATTTTCTTTAAAATGTAAATTTTCAAGTAAAAACAATTCAAAGACATACTAAATCCTAACTGAACTAGTGTAGGAGCAGGGAACTCTGAGTCAACATTCAGTTGGTCACCTCTGCTGTAATGTCAATTGTGCAGCTTATCGTACAAGAAAGATGAAATCATAACAATAAACAAAGGGCTCTATTCTGTAACATACTGCACACAGCCATGTCCTTATAGGAAGCGGTCCTGGAGCTGGGTAGGACAGTGTCAGGCCAGGGTTAGATAGTCCTTCTGACTGGGATCAGGAGTAGTTGGATGTGATCTGACTGGCCCAGGTGAGGGAGAGGAGCAGTTCTGTAGGCTTTCTTGATGTTAGAGTATACATGGTCTAGTGCAGGGGTCACCAACACAGTGCCTGCGGGCACCAGGTAGCCCCCAAGGACCACATGAGTAGCCCTCAGGCCTGTTCTAAAAATGAAAATTGAATATTGATATTATCTGTTTCCCACCTTGTTAAGTCACTGTTGGTAATTATTGATAATGAGAAATCATTAACGTGATCAGTGTCTTCACATAGATGACTATCATTAATCATTAATAATCATATATAACTAAAGGCAAACTGAGCAAATTAGTTATTTCAGAAGAGTGTATCAAACTGGTAGCCCTTCGTATGACTCAGTACCCATGAAGTAGCTCTCAGTTTCAAAAAGGTTGGTGACCCCTGGTCTAGTGTGTTCTTCCCTCTAGTAGCCTCGTCTACATGCTGGAGAAAGCTGGGGAATACCGACTTTAAGGACACCTTGTTAAAGTCCCCTGTATCCCCTCTGGGTGATGGCGCTGCAGTTTGTTGGCTATGGTTAGCAGGTGAGCCAAACTTGTGCTAACGTTAGCATCGGGGGCTACGTAGACGGCAGTAAGAGTCACTACAGTGTGCCTGTATATTACCAACAGGGCTTCCAGGTCAGGTGAAGGTGCTGGCCAACCACCCTGCTGTTGGTACTCCATTCCTGCCGGTAGCTAGCTGGGCCTGCTAGCTGCCGACAACAATCCACGGAGCTCCCGGTGGTGTGTGTGTGTGTGTGTGTGTGTGTGTCAGTGTGTGTGTGTGTGTGTGTGTGTCAGTGTGTGTGTGTCTCTCTGTGTCTGTGTGTGTGTGTGTGTGTGTGTGTCAGTGTGTGTGTGTCTCTCTCTGTATGTGTGTGTGTCTGTGTGTGTGTGTGTGTGTGTGTGTGTGTGTGTGTGTGTGTGTGTGTGTGGCTGTAACCTGGCCGTGACTCTCTACCAGAGGAACAGGAAGTGGAGGAGGGTGTGTTGTGTTGACGGAGGAGCCGCTCTCAGAAACAAAGCCAGGACTTCAGGGCCTCTCCTCCACTTCCTGTCCCAACACTATTGTTCCATAGCAGGGGGGGTCAGATACACCCCCGCCCAGACTCACCAAGCTCTCACTTTCTGAGCTTTCTCAGTTTTTGTCTCTTTGGCGATATTTTTCCAACGTTATTCTTTGACAGCTTTTGGGACGTGTTGCCTCTTTGTGTCCTACGTGACGACCAACCAAACACCTTTTGAAGTTGGGTTTGACATTTCGTCTTCATGTCATGACCCCCACCGATGAGCCTCCCTGCTCTTATCGGGCCGATAACGCCGACGTCACGCTGGCACGCCAGAGGCCGATAAGAGACGCTTACATTCCTCCGCCACTCGGCCTGAACCTCCGCAGGAATGCAGACAGCTCCCAGCCTTCTCTGTCTCTGTCTCTGTCTCTGGGACATGGAGAGGAGAGAGAGAGAGAGGACAGCTGGAGATAAAGAAGACTTAAAAACCCAAATCTGTATCAACATGAGAGTCCCACAGGGAACACTAACCCTAGTTTAATATGATACCATGAACAGATTCTCCTCCTTTATTTAAAGAGCTTCACACTTTCTGTAAAACTTAGAAAACTCAAACATTCACAACACACCACTGAGGAACTCACTCTCTGAAGGGTGTGTGTGTGTGTGTGTGTGTGTGTGTGTGTGTGTGTGTGTGTGTGTGTGTGTGTGTGTGTGTGTGTGTGTGTGTGTGTGTGTGTGGAGGAAGGTCTGGCAAAGCGAGACTAGTGTGTGTGTGAGAGGGTTGTCTCCAGATCTTTGATCCCACCTCGGCGTGAACGCAGCTTCAGGATCGTTGAACCCTGTTAAAGCCAAACGTAGCAGAGAGACACACACACACACACACACACACACACACGTACGTACGTACGTACGAACGAACGTAGCAGTCAGCAGTGTGGATGTAGCAACCACTCCCACTCTGAGGCGGAGGACCAGCAGATAAGACACACTGCGTCATCGTCCTCATTCAGTCAGCCGATAAAGACAGACGTGTCCCACTCCTGCTTCCTGTGTTCCTGTGCTCATGTGTTCCTGTGTTCCTGTGCCAGGGGGGGAGGCTTGTTTCCCTCCGAGATCTCCTTCAAACAGACCGGCCGCATCAAACAAACACAATCTCTCTCAGACAGTATCTCAGAGTTTCACCACATTATAAACTGAGACTGTTTGGTAGACAGACATACACACACACACACACACACCAGACGCAGACATACACACACACACAGACACTGATATACACACACACACAGACGCAGACACACACACACACACAGACACTGATACAGATACACACACACACACACACACACACACACACACCCAACTGGCTGAAACCTCCTTGCTCCATAAAACAGCATTAAAAATAACTTTGAACAAATGTGCAGCAGATGAAGATGACTGTCGGCTGAAATAATTCATTCAGCATCAACTATTTCCTGTCGGAGGCCGGCGAGCCCGAGAGTTTGAGGAAACGTTTGAGGCCAACGTGTAAAATCTCTAGCCAGTGTTGTTGTCGGTGAAAAACGTTCCAGTTTTCTAACATTTTGGACAAAGACAGAAAACCTTGACTTAGCCTTCGTAGTTGGACCGATATCGTGATGTATCATTATATATTAATACACAAGGTGTGTGTGTATGTGTGTGTCTCTGTATATATGTGTGTGTGTGTGTGTGTTGATTATCAAGGAAAATGCAGAAAATTAGCTTCCAAGACTTTGGACGTCTGCAATGGCGTACTTCCAGTGCAGCTTGTTATGAGAAGAGACAAGTTTCCGTGTTGCGTTCAGTGTGTGTCTGAGTTTAGATTCGTTGCCATTAATTATAAAATCCAGGTCATAATCAAAGCAGCGCTGGGACCCCCGGAGGGAACGCCTGCTGATTTTTCCCGAAAAAAAAGACTTCAAAGCCCTGATGTTTGGGGTGGGGGGGGGGGAATCGGGGGGGATCCAGGGTCCCATCCTCCCCTGCACGCTGACCTTTGACCCCCCTGAGACCCTCTGATAGTAAACACCGCAGCACCTTCAGTCACCATAGTTACTCTCAAGACAGCAACTTACCTCGAGAAATCATGTTTCTAATCTAAAGCTTGTATTTACCTTCACTAAAGTGCTCGTTTTGCCGCTGACAGACTCAGATTATCATTCTAAGTGTCTGACAACATTATGGAAAGGATTTCTAAGGAGGTCGACCTTTCTGTTAAAGAGTTAGATCCTTTTTCTAAACATAAAAACATCTGCAAAATTGTGTTCTCTAAAGCCACCAGACTCCATGTAAATAAACAGTCATTTTAGCATCGTAAAATACACTTCATTCAAAGTCGCCAGAAACAAAAAACTATGAAAAGCCGTTTTTGGGTCGTCTTTCCACTTTTCCAACCATCACAACTCTAGTTTTGGTTGAAATAAACACATAGTTTACCGATTTACATGTGAAAATATGTTGGCTCTATACACGCTAAAAGTATTTTTTTTTAAATGGAGTCTGGTGGGTTTAGCGCTAGCGACTTCAGAGCTGTTTCTGGTTGAACAGAAAGGTCTTAAAGAGGTTTTAAAGGTCTATCTCTGAAGGGATCCTTTCCATAATGTTGTCAGACACTTAGAATAATGATCTGAGTCTGTCACTTTTGTGAAGGTAAAAACAAGCTGGACAATTGCCCCATTAAATTACATTGTAGCTTGTTTCGCTGCTGCCGACTGCAGCGATCTCGCTTAATACTGGACCAATGTCAAAGATTGTTGTTCCCATCAGTCACAAAAACATAGAAAAATAGGGTCCAGGTTGAAAAAAACGGTAGTTACCGTTTAATGTGGTTTACTGTGTTAATGGACTGAGGATGGGAGTAGGATTCGATATTCGGCCGAACCCCAAAAATCTGGATTTGGTGCATCCCTACCGGAAACCGTAGCAAAACGGTGCACATTGTGAGATTGAACGCGTCAGCTACAAACTATAGAAATAAAATGATCCATACATACTGACGTCCAGGCTTTATCCTGGAAATATACTTCCGTTGATCCAAACTACATACTAATAACGTGTGTTTTGTGTTTTCCAGAGTTGCTGGGCTCCACCAAGAGACTGAATGTCAACTACCAGGACTCAGACGGGTGAGTGATGTGAAATCAACGCTATAAAAAAAAACCACACGCTTTCATATTCAGAAAACTTTATTGTCTGTCAGGACAGAAAATCGTCTGAGACGTGGCCTCAGCATACAACATGCAAATACAGACAGTTAACATTCAATAGCTTCTAAAAATAATTTACACAGGATAAAAAGGTCTATATATGTGTGCAAAGTGGCATTGTGTGTGTGCGCGTGTGTGACTGTCTCTGCCGTTCGTTTTTTTGTTGCTGTTTTTTTTTAATTTTGTGATATAGGTCTTGAATTTCATTCATAATGGTCTTAAGCAAGTCTTACATTTGACTTGGTGAAATCTGCAGAAGCTCTGCTAAACCTCCCCCGCATGTCTATGTATTCCTAAGTGTTTATTTGTGTTTGTTTTTGGATCCCGTTTGTGCCGTGTGTGCCCAGCCGTTACTCTGCTCCCTCTGCCGGCCGTTACTCCGCTCCCTCTGCGTCTATAAAAGTGTGCCCACTCTGCAGTAACAGTGGAAACTACGCGGGCTGAAGTCAGCACATGACTCAGCGCATTCAGAGTTCAGTTGCGTCTTCTGTCAGAAGTTCATTCTGCCGAACGCTAACGGGATGCATTCCCCCGTCCCACCCCACCCCTACCCCCTCGGAGCTCGTTAGCCTGGAAGGAGAAAACAGACGGAGAAAGTTGACTCCCTCCTCATCAATATTTCTCTTTGTTCCGAGTGTTTTATTTCCCTCCTGCTGCTTCCTCTCAAACATCTCCGAGCTGTCTCGTCTTTAAACACACACCAGCTGCATGTTTCCACTCGTATCTCTGGAGCTGGAGCAATTCCCAATGTTGCTGTGCAATTAGTTGTCTCAGAAAATAATCACGATTGACAATATAATTGCCTCTTTCAGTCTTAACTTTCTTTCAAATAAATTCAAGTTTGGAGTGAATTCCAGGATACATCTTTTGTTGTACAATCACTGTCATGTGACCCAGATAATAATAATAGTAACACGGGTACACAGCCTATGAAGTATACCACACCTCTTTATTATCATGAAACAGCTTTTCTAACTGTATCCTCCCTTTGTCATTTTTGTTGCTATGAACTTGTGTATAGCAGAGGTTTTCAAACGTATCACTCAAAGGTCCGCATCTAAAAAAAGATCTCTGTCAGGGGTCCGGAACGATTGGCGATAACTAAAAGAGTTCGTCAACTTACTTATAACTTTGAAGCAACATACATTCAAGTTGAGTTCTCTGTTTTCCTGGTTAACGTTTGTACCGATACCACTACCTCTGTACCTTTTTGTCGGCAGCCCACTTTCAGTTTTGCGGTTTGATTGCAGTTAAACACAGAAACCGAGATTACGTATAAATATTGTGATTAGACAATTATGTAATAATTGTTACAGGCCTATGTATCTCAGATATACATTACTTATTTTATACCTGCCAACATTGAGCTGCGGGGGATTTCCCGGATTATCGGTTTGAATGGCTTAAGCGGCGGGTATACTCGAGCCGTACACTGTGCGCGGGCCGCCTTAGATGGGGTGCGCTAGCGTGGGGATAGGGTGAGGGTAACCTCGCCTCTGACACTCCTATCACAGGTAACGTGTAAAATATCTGATATTTATTGTGCTTATTGGCCAAACTGTCTAATAACTTTACATTACCCACCAAAGTTCTTTTTTCACCCGCACCCACAACATATTGTTCATGGGAAATGTAGGATTAGTGTAAGACAGGGGTTTTCAAATTGGGTGAATGTGAGCCTCCCCTTAGAGTAGTTAAGGACAGCCGAGTCCCCCCTTCCCCAAAATCCCGTCCGCCTGCCCTAACCCACACACGCCTCTGCAGTACATGCCATCTTTTGTGTGTCCCAGACAATGATAAGTTTCAATAACTGATAAAATGTAAATATTTTTTAATATTGTATTTGAAGACATTTTATTTCCACAACTTTTTAAAAAGTGCATTCATAAACGATTCTTTGCAACAGCAAATCATTTCTAACTTCATGCAGGCCTAATTGAGGCTGCTTTTAAAATCACTGAACATCAGTGGGCCTATCCACAAGTCAACAAAACATGCTTAACATGTGTTATGGTGTCAACCCCCTGAATATTTTGAGCATTAAACACTTCATTTCCTGCATTCTGGTGAATTTGTATGCACCTATTTCTACCTTTTTCTGAATCAATATGCTGGAAATATCTTTATGTAAAGGGAAACAGATTACAATCAAAATCTAAAAACATAATGGAATATTTAGCAGTAAGGCTCTGAGGCATTCTATATTGCTTTCATCTATTTATTCTCCTGTAGATCAACTTTTCTAATTATATCTGAGTCAGCACACATGTAGCCTCTAGAGGCATCATTTACTCCTCCCTCCTCTTTTGCTTCTTTTGTTGGGGAAGTAACCTCCTTAAATGTGCATATGTCAATTATTTACCTCAATGATACATTATTCATTTTAATTTATTAATAAACTCCTGGACTGTAATATTTCAGATGTTTGAGCAAGATTTCTGCTCATGTCCAAAACTTTGTGCACATTCACATTCAAATATATCTCATCCCATCTGTGTTCTCTGAGATTTGGAGGAGTCGTGATATTTTGAGAAAAATAAAGTGATAATAGGCTATTACAAGAATAAAGTCACGATATTTCAGAAAATAATCTACCTGCACCATAGCCTGCTGTGCATTACGTGATTGCTCTGCTGATACGGTAGATCTCAGACCGTCTGACAGACTCAGAGCCCCGTTTGGGTCTCTGGTCTCTGAATGAGACAAAGTTTAGGGAAGTGGCTGTACGTTACTCTACATCGGAGGTGGAAAACCAAAACTACGGCAGAAATACACGGAGCACAAACGGGACACATCTACCGCAGCATGTCGACAGCAGAGCGCATCCATAAACCTGAACCTGCACAGCTTTTTACAGCGAGAGTGGACACTAAGCGACGTCCGGTTTCATATGTCAGTCAACTTTTCAAAATACATTCGGGGCTGAAGCCCCGGCAAAATCAGCTGATGCCGCGTCTGTCAGTGGAAACAATGAGGCCACGCTTTTGATGCGCAAAGGTGTTGGATGCGGGGCTGCACTGCAGAGAGAAATAAACGCAAGTCGACCTCCACCTGCAGCCAAACCCGCACTCACACAAGTAGGTGGAGGTGAAGGGGATTAGGACTTTCATAGCCTTAGTGGAGATCTGGGGGAACTCGCTCTCCACAGACAACCATAACGCGTGATCGGCATTTCTCCCGGTCTCTGTCACACTGCAGCAGAGGTGCAGCCTCGGACCCCGACCAGGTCCGAGGCTGCACTAGGTGCACGGGGATGTCCGGCGACCATTTTTTTGCTGGGTCCTGTCTCCTCCCTTAATGCTGACTTCTGTTGACTTGGGACAAGGAAACGATGCACTTTAAAGCTAATACACGCACGCACAATTACAGATATCAATAGAGCTGCATACAGTTATTTTTTCTTCACGTGTCGCGCCTCCCCTGTGGCTCTTTGGCGCCCCCCAGGGGAGGCGCGCCTCACCTATTGAGAACCCCTGGTGTAAGAAATGTAAGAAGTGCTACATTTGCTAAGCCAAACGCACAAAACCGTACAAATTTCTTGGTGGAAAACAGACCAATCTGGCAACATTTCTGCAGCCGGCTGATTCAAAACAGACGCAAAGTCGTTTGCTTTATTCATCACTGGACAAATTGTCTAATAACTTTACAGCGATACCCGCCAAAGTTACATTTTTACCCGCATTTGGCGTGTTGGCGGGTGTCAATTTAAAGCCCTCTGTACAACGTTAACCAAATTTGCATCGATAGTAGTGGAATTACTCGAGATAATCAAGGAACCGTTTCAGCCCTAGTAAAGGAACATTTCCTGAACAAAATACAGTAAAAGTAGTCAATGTTTTTATATTTCAGAAGCAGAAAGTGTGTCCTGTCTGTTCGCAGACCTGATAAAAAACAACTCTCGCAGCCTTAAAGTCAACACTGTCGCCATAACAAAAGCTCCCCGAGAGTCCAAGAGCGCCGCAAAACACCAGTGAGTCCCGGGGCGCCGTCGGCTGTCCCCCTCTCTTTTGTTCGGCCCCCTGAGAGGGTCAGAGGGTCGCCCAGCGGGTTCAAAGGTCAGGGAGCAGAGGACCGGACAGAGCCGGAATGACTTAATGCAGCGCTGACAGCTGAGAGACGAGGCAGGAGAGAGTTCACAGATCCGCGGTGAGGGGAAGGAGTCAATCAGACCCAGTGGTGTAGTCTAGTTTATTGTAGTGAGTATACTACGTTAGTCTCTCTGCATCTTCTGCAGCATTTGTTCAGTTTGCGGTCACATTACTCGACCCATATTTGCGAAAACACATAGCTGAAGTGAAAGTTCTGTCACAAAACTATGTTAACGTATCATTGCACATTTTTTTGTGGGTATACGGAAATCCTGGAGCTTTCTTAGTGGGTATACAGCGTATACCTCCGATTATGTAGACTACACTGCTGATTCAACACATTCTCACTCCCATCGCGTAACACACGGACGCTTGGTCAGGTGCCTTTGGCGTTTGTGGTTGACGCTAAAAGTCTCCTTTAGCGTCAGATCTAAACGCGTTTTATCTAAACGCGCTTGGTCGGGACTATTGGTGTCACTTTTGACGCAGTTAGGTTTAGGAAAAGATGGGGGGGCTTATAAAAGGTACGTTTACGTGACACGTGGGACATGAACGGGTCATTTGGGTTTAGGAAAAGAAGAACGGGACATTTTGGTTTAGGAAAAGAAGAACGGGACAGTTGGGTTTAGGAAAAGAAGAACGGGACAGTCGGGTTTAGGTAAAGAAGAACGGGACGGTTGGGTTTAGGTAAAGAAGAACGGGACAGTCGGGTTTAGGTAAGGAAGAACGGGACGGTTGGGTTTAGGTAATGAAGAACGGGACGGTTGGGTTTAGGTAATGAAGAACGGGACGGTTGGGTTTAGGTAATGAAGAACGGGACAGTTGGGTTTAGGTAATGAAGAATGGGACGGTTGGGTTTAGGTAATGAAGAACGGGACGGTTGGGTTTAGGTAAAGAAAAACAGGACAGTTGGGTTTAAGTAAAGAAGAACGGGACAGTTGGGTTTAGGTAAAGAAGAACGGGACGATTGGGTTTAGGTAATGAAGAACGGGACAGTTGGGTTTAGGTAATGAAGAACGGGACAGTTGGGTTTAGGTAATGAAGAACGGGATGGTTGGGTTTAGATAAAGAAGAACGGGACGGTTGGGTTTAGGTAAAGAAGAACGGGACAGTTGGGTTTAGATAAAGAAGAACGGGACAGTTGGGTTAGGTAAAGAAGAACGGGACGGTTGGGTTTAGGTAAAGAAGAACGGGACGGTTGGGTTTAGGAAAAGAAGAACGGGACGGTTGGGTTTAGGAAAAGAAGAACGGGACAGTTGGGTTTAGATAAAGAAGAATGGAACGGTTGGGTTTAGGGTTAATTTTACTTGCAAAGAGCGTTGTATGGAACCATCCATGTTATTTTGGGACAATTTGCTTGAAAGAAATCCATATTTCTTATTTAGAAACTTTGAAAACGGGTCACATTTGGCAGGAGGGTTAAAAGAGATTCATGCAGTAAACGTGTGCAGTATTGTCTGCAGTCTGATCTCTTGGTTAATTCATTCATCTGATGGTTAAACTTTAATGGCGTCTCTTGTCTGACATCGTGTTGACACAGAGAGCAGCACTCTGAGCGAACAAACGGAACAGTGACACTCGGAACATAAGAACACGCAAGAGCAGAACCGGACTTTGTGTTTAATGAAACAGAAAGGCATCCAGCTCGCCTCGGCTGAACAATGACTCGACATACTTTCCTCCTGGCTCACACAGTTTTACATTTCGCCAAGTTTCTGAGGGATTAATTACACTGTGGGAGTCTGCGGCCCCTCCTCTCCAGGTGTATCAGCCTGCTGGTGTTGGAGGGAAAGTTTTATTCTGTGGAGAGACAGGAAGTGTTCGGTGAAACTACAATAGTAAAGGGTTGTTTTTGTTTTGTTTTTCAAACTGGACCCTATTTTCCTATGCATTGCTGTCTGAGTGTCTGATGGGAACAACCATCTGTGAAACTGGTCCAGTATTAAACAAGAACCAAGCTGTAATGTAACCCTACAGGACAGATGTTCAGCATCAGTCAGCATCCACTAAAAGTTCTGTTGTTGCTGCTGACAGACTCAGATTGTTATTCTAAGTGTCTGACAACATTATGAAAGGATCCCTACAGAGATAGACCTTTTAGTTAAAGAGTAAGATCCTTTTACTTTAATGTGAAACAGCCCCAAAATCACCATCACCAAACTACACCAGACTCCATGTAAATAATCAGGACTTTCAGCGTACAGTCCATGTAAATAATAAGTACTGCGTGTGTGCGTGTTTGTGTGTGTGTGTGTGTATGTGTGTCTGTCTGTTTGCGTGTGTGTGTTTGTGCGTGCGTGCATGTGTGTGTGCGTGTGTGTGGGAAACAAACTGCTTTCTTTTCTGCGTCCCTGTGAGACAAATTAGTTTTTGAGTCCGTTGGCTGGTTGTTTGCTTGTGTTTCTATGGAGAGCAGAGCTGGAATGAGTCTGCGATGGTGGGAGCTCTGCTCTTTTGTTTCGGGGGGGGTGGGGGGAAACCCCTGAGCTGCCGGCCGCCGTCACACGTCTAAAGGAGGGAGGAGATAAAACTGTCCGGCTGCTGTGACAGAAACTCATTCCGTTTTTTCAGAAATATAAATGTGAATCACGTTCTATGGACAATTTCTGTTCAAATATCAAGACACACAACTGTAAATACACAGAGTATTTCTACAGGGTGGTATGTCTGCAGTAAAGAATCTGAATACGTGCTCCACCCTGTGTTGGGATGTCTGTGTGATCTTTCAACTGTAAAATGTTCTCCGTGTGCCAACATGCCCGACTGGCACTCATAAAGCACAGCTTGTAAATGTTCTCAGTAACAAAATCAAACAAATGAGCCAAACTCTGAGCTGTGAACAGCAACACGCTGTTAAAACACTTCAATCTGTTCAGACCTCTGAGGAGGAAAAGTCATAACTTATTTGCACTGAAGTGAGATTGGGAGGGAGTGAACATCCGGGCGTTGACGGGTCAGTGAACGGCCTCCATGTTTGATACAACGGCCTCCATGTCCGATGGAACAGCCTCCGTGTTCGACAGAACGGCCTTCCTGTTTGATAGAACGGCCTCCATGTCCGATAGAACGGCCTCCATGTTTGATAGAACGGCCTCCATGTTTGATACAACGGCCTCCATGTCCGATGGAACAGCCTCCGTGTTCGACAGAACGGCCTTCCTGTTTGATAGAACGGCCTCCATGTCCGATAGAACGGCCTCCATGTTTGATAGAACGGCCTCCATGTCCGATGGAACGGCCTCCGTGTTCGACAGAACGGCCTTCCTGTTTGATAGAACGGCCTCCATGTCCGATAGAACGGCCTCCATGTTTGATAGAACGGCCTTCCTGTTTGATAGAACGGCCTCCATGTCCGATAGAACGGCCTCCATGTTTGATAGAATGGCCTCCACGTCCAATGGAACGGCCTCCACGTTTGATAGAACGGCCTCCATGTTTGATAGAATGGCCTCCACGTCCGATGGAACGGCCTCCATGTTTGATAGAACGGCCTCCATGTTTGATAGAATGGCCTCCACGTCCGATGGAACGGCCTCCGTGTTTGATAGAACGGCCTCCATGTTTGATAGAACGGCCTCCACGTCCGATGGAACGGCCTCCACGTTTGATAGAATGGCCTCCGTGTCCGATGGAATGGCCTCCATGTTTTGACACAAACTTATTAAAAAAATCATCAAAAAATGTATGATTGACCTTAATATATTCTGTTCATACGGTACCACTGACGCAACTAAATCATATCTGTTTCCATGGAAACAGAGTGAAAACAGAAAATCCATGTTTTGTTCTTCTTTACAAACGAAATACATGTCAGACTGACTGACGTGTGATGTGCATTCTTCTTAGAAAACAATCAGTTTTTAGAAATGTCTCATGATATATTGTCTCTGGAAGTGTATTATGTAAGGGTTAATGCCCGGGTTAATGTCAGGTATTAATGGACGACGGTGAGGCATGAACCGTCCGACACGCGTGAATACTTGATTCTGATTGGCTGCAGGGTGTCCATAAAAAGTGTTATAGGACACCTACTAAAGGAGTTCCGGTGAAACTGACTGTTTACTGTTCTAAATGAATGCACTACATTAAAACAAAAAGGAAATGTGAATCTGTTATTTCCAACACTGTGAGGTGCTTCAGTGCCTCGTCCTCTGAACACCACAGGATGGCGCTAACACACACGCTGTAAGAAGTCATCCCGTTCACTGTTCAGGTCTCTACTTCAGGCTGCGGCCGACAGTAACGTTACACATCGTGGACAAAATTGTTCGTAAAAGTCGTTAAATTGTTTTGGTAACAATGACATGGCTGATAGCAAGCTTGTCTTGTTGTTCAACATACTGTCAAATTATTTTTACTGATTGCCAACTGTACACAATGTTATTGACTTTGGATCTTGCTAGGATAGTGTTAGCTTTCTGGCTCGTAGCTAAACTGAAGGGTTCTGCGAGCTGAGCGGACTATAACTATCTCCCGTTGCTAAGGGAGGCAAGTCGTATCTAAGGTCCTTCCTATTTCCTGGAGCAGGGAATAACTTTTGCATTGCATAAGAAGCTTATGGGATGGGAATGATTGTTGCAGGTATTAGTCCAACCCTCAGGCGTAAAAAGGGAAACAGAGTTATTGTTTGGAAAAACTTTAGATTTCGATTGTAAAAGGAGTTAAAATATAAACTTATGTTTTTAAAATGTGTTATTTGGCAAGTGACCATGGTATACTTCGGCGCTGCGCGTCGGACGGTTCATGCCTCGCCGTCATCCATTAATACCTGACAATGGACACCTCGTCGGGCATTAACCCTTACTTATGTTTTTGTTAAAGAAAGGAAAAGAAAATCGCAACTCAATACTAGCGAAAAAAAAGCAGAGGACCTCAACTTGATCCTTGTGGGACGCCTTTTAATAACAATTTAGAGACTTGTTTTCAAACAACCAGCAACAACAGTCTGAAAGCTCTGGGGAGGGACGCCCCGA
>NC_050193.1:3572617-3580117 GCF_008315115.2 Sander lucioperca | reverse complement strand
CAAATACACACTCTCTCACACACACACACACACACACACACACACACACTCACACATACACTCACTCTCACACACACACACACACACACACACACACTCACACATACACTCACACACACACACACACACACTCTCTCTCACACACAGTTGTGGACAAAACAAGACATTTGGGGACGTCATCTTGGGCTTTGGGAAACACTGATCCACATTTGTCACTGTTTAAAGACATTTTAGAGACCAAACAACTCATCCATTCATCCAGAAAATAATCCACACGTTAATCAGCAAATAAAAAATAATCGCTAGGTGCTGCCATGTATCTTTGTCTCGTTCTGTCTCAACTTTGAATCCTCAAAGCTAAATTATATCCATCCACATGTTTTCATATTTCTTGTTTGAAAGTCCAAAGCAGTGATGTCTTGGATCAATTTTTTTTAGCTGCACGTCCTTAAATATTGAGTATCCGGTTATCCGCCCCTACGAGTTTTATCTGGTATTTAACAGCTGCACAGTTTGTTCTTAAACCTCAGTAACCCTTAAATGTGTTTGACAGCTGTGTAGCTCTGCTTTAACAACATTGTTTGCAGTGTTTTTAAATTATTCAACTTACTGACGTTAAGACATAAAAATGAGCATATCTCAAAAACTAAAAAACGTGCAGAGTTCAAATCCCTTCTGGAGTGTTAAGAGATATTTTGTTCATGTTTCTACATTTAGAAATCTTTTGGATCGACATGTTTTGTGTGTTTATGTAGTACAAAGGTGTTAAACTCAACTTCACTAAGGGCCACACTGGAAAATAGCAATCACATTAAGGGCCGTACGTAAAGTTTATTAACCTGATTTTTTTTTTTACAGAAAAGTCAAATACCTTTGACTGTGTTACTCTATGTTTCATATAGTCTTCTCACTTACAGTTTGGTCTACATAAAGCCCTAAAAAGGTCAGGAAAAAGGTTCCTTAGCCATCATAGAAAAAGCGCCAATAAAGGTTGAACAAAGCGACAAAAACATCGAAAACAAACGTCGGAAAAAGTGGCAAAAACGTTGAAAAAAGTGTTTGCAAAAGTGACAAAAACTTCAGAAAAAGCGAGAAAAAGTAGGTGGTAGAGGGCTGCATTGGGATTGGGTCCTGCCGGTCCCGTGGGACCCAACACAAATCTCACGGGAGCGGGCGGTTTAAAAAAACACTGCGGGATCGGGATGTAGCCTGGAACTCCCCCACGCCAGCAGAAACCATAGATATACATATATACTGACTGAGTATATACTGTATAGGCCATCTATGAGCAGACACCAGCATGTCTGAGCCTCCCAGGACGGGGGAGCTCCGAGCCAAGGCTCCGTCCACCGTCCGCCCGCTCCCTCATCCTCGGCTCCTTCCTCCCGCTCTCTCCCTCTCCTCTCTCCCTCATCCTCTGCTCCTTCCTCCCCGTCTAACAGCAGCAAGCACCTACCTTCTTTGCCTGCATCTTCTCCCTATTAACCTATGAAATGACGTGTTTTCTCATGCGGGACGGGAGAAGACACAACATCAATGCATCTCTGTTATTGTGCGGGCTTAAATTCTCAGTTTTGCGGGTGCGGGCGGGAGTGGACATACACATTGCGGGAGCGGGCGGGAGTGTAACACACATGTTGCGGTGCGGGCGGTAATGGTCAGAAATTCGCCGGGAGCGGGATGAAGAAAACAGTCCCGCGCAGGGCTCTAGTAGGTGGGCAAAAATGTATTGGAAACCTAAATTGATATGCGGGCCGGATCAAAGTCTGCGAGGGGCCAGATTTGCCCCGAATGTGATTTAGTAGAATTTGAAGAAAACACATGTCCAATTTTTATATATATATTTTTAAATGTATGACACAATTTTAACACTTTTATTAATTATTCTGGTTGATTGACTTACATGACTTTTTAGCTCAGGTCGTATTGATTTTAGGGATATGACGCATTTGAAGATACTCCAGGAAATGACATCACAATAAGTAACAATACCAATGTAGGCACTGACGGACCATTTTGATTGCAGAGTACAAATTAAGACAATTATTTTCTGCAAAATACGTTTTCAGAATTGTTATGTTTAAATATGCAAATGAGGCATTATCTTATTAAATATATAGTAATTTGCATACATTTCAGTGTGTACATTACAGTGTGTCCTTTTGTGTGTGTGTGTGTGTGTGTGCACGAGTGCACAAGTGCACGAGTGCGTGTGTGAAGATTGGATAAAGCCAAGATTTTTACAGAGGGGGTTGTCTATTTCTCTTTTTATTGCTCCATAAATCAGAAAATACTGTCAACAAACATTAAAAAAAATCCATTTTCTCCATGTTTTTACAAACACAAATATACAAAGTGGGGTAAAATCAATGTTTTCTCTCCACCAGTCTGAAAGTACATTTGTTATGGAAGATACAGAGCCCAAAATATCTGAATAAAAACGAAAACCTCCTCAGACCGGTCAGTGACTGAGAGGAGAAAATCCTAAAAAATAACTAAAGCTGTCAGACAACTCTAGTGCAGTAAAAAGTACAAAAAGTTGCATAAAATGGAAATACTCAAGTAAAGTACGTTGAATTACTTGTCGATGTATTTAGTTGTCGTCTTTATTTTGACTTTGTGAGACATGAAAGTGAAGTCTGATCCCCAAACAGCTGATTCAAACTTCACCGAGATATCTTTAGTGTGTGTGTGTGTGTGTGTGTGTGTGTGTGTGTGTGTGTGTGTGTGTGCGCGAGCAAGTGCGAGTGTGTGTGTGTGTGTGCGTCTGTGTGTGTGTGTGTATTTGTATTTGTGTGTTTTTGTATGTGTGTGTGTGTGTGTGTGTGTGTGTGTGTGTGTGTGTGCGAGTGCGTTTGTGTGTCTCTGTGTGTATGTCTGTGTGTGTGTGTGTGTGTGTGTGTGTGTGTGTGTGTGTCCTCAGCTGTCTCTCAGTGATGTCAGGGTGTGTCGGCAGCTGCTGAGTTTCCATTCAGCTTAAAGCTGTTTGCTCGCTTCAAACTTTCGATTCAAACATACAGAACTTTATTCTACATTTTATCAAAGGGTCATAAATGTTTGTTTGTTGATTTATTAAGATCCCTGTTAGCTTCTGTCTGTCCTAAACAGAAGCTACTCTTCCTGGCGTATTATTATTTTATAAGAATATTACATAAACTGGAATACATACGTCCATAACATTCAGAAACAGTACATCAAAACATCTCCAAAAACATACATCAAAGGTACAACAACACATAAACTTATGTACATAATATTTATACTCACAACTCATGTGAATTTCGGGGAAATGTGTCTCTAATGACACAGCCATGAAAGCAGTCTTTACATACATTAGGTGCTGCCCAAAACGGCTCGGCTGCCGCCCCTAAACGTTATAATGTCAGGGAAACCCCTGGATTAATTTCAGCACCCTTATTTGGCGCTGTCGTCGCATCTCTGTCCTCTTAAAGGAGACGCTGCTGGTGGCCTGTTATCGCTCTGTCATAGAGAGCATTGCACTGTCACAGAGAGCATTGCACTGTGGCACAGAACAAAATAGGACTTCATCATCCTGAATGATTGTCTTGCCTGTTTTGTACTGCATTTGCACTTTTCCTAAGATTTACAGTACAGTAAGTGTCCCATTATATGTATGTGAGGGTATGGTTTGTGGAAGGGTATGGTGTGTGCGTATGAATGTATACTTCTAGGCACCAGAAGGCACTTTAATTTCATTGCGACAATGTTCTACAATGTTTTACAGTGACAAAAAAATGATTCTGATTTACCGGCTTCCTGTTGTCCTGTCGCCCCATAGGTGTCCCAGCTGCTGCTGAGCAGTAACATGGTGGTGGCGTTGTTGGAAGGAGAGAGGAAGGAGCCGACGGACTCCGCCTTTACCACGCCACTGCACCTCGCCGCCCGCAATGGACACAAAGACATCATACAGTAAGACTCGCTACTACCTTACCAAATGAACCGAGAAAGTTGTAGAAATTACTTTTCATTTTGAAATGATGAAGACCATTACAAATGTACGGAGCCCCAGTGTTGTAGTACAACTTCTTGGAGGTCTCAGATAAAGAGGACTCAGGATTTTATTTCAAGATCACAAGTGGCTTTTGATTATTTTATCAAAGCATTTCTATGGCAATAAAAGAGGTGAATGAAGAATAATCTTAATTTGTTCTCTGTGGGTGTTTTTATGAGAATGTGAATCTTTGAGATCAATTTGAGGAGTGTCTCGATCTCAACCCTTCAAAGTCTCGTTCTAAACTCCTCAAAGTCTCATTATAAACTCCTCAAAGTCTCAGTCTTAACCTTTCAAAGTCTCGTTCTAAACTCCTCAAAGTCTCGTTCTAAACTCCTCAAAGTCTCGTTCTAAACTCCTCAAAGTCTCGTTCTAAACCCCTCAAAGTCTCTGTCTCAACCCCTCAAAGTCTCTGTCTCAACCCCTCAAAGTCTCATTCTAAACCCCTCAAAGTCTCGTTCTAAACCCCTCAAAGTCTCTGTCTCAACCCCTCAAAGTCTCTGTCTCAACCCCTCAAAGTCTCTGTCTCAACCCCTCAAAGTCTCATTCTAAACCCCTCAAAGTCCCGTTCTAAACTCCTCAAAGTCTTGGTCTCAACCCCTCAAAGTCTCTGTCTCAACCCCTCAAAGTCTCATTCTCAACCCCTCAAAGTCTCATTCTAAACCCCTCAAAGTCTCATTCTGAACCCCTCAAAGTCTCATTCTAAACCCCTCAAAGTCTCATTCTAAACTCCTCAAAGTCTCAGTCTCAACCCCTCAAAGTCTCATTCTAAACCCCTCAAAGTCTTGTTCTAAACTCCTCAAAGTCTCGGTGTCAACCCTTCAAAGTCTCGGTGTCAACCCCTCAAAGTCTCTCTCTCTTTCGTTCTCTATACACTCCTGTCTTGGTGATGACTTGGTCTCGGTGGTCTTGACTATACCACTGCGGAGCCCCTAAAGGGACATGGGGAACGCCAAACGTTTCTTGTGAGCACGCAAAACCAATCGAAGGCTAACGAAGTCCTGCCAACACTCTGTGGCTGAAGTTAATATTTCACATTCACAGCATGAAATCTGTCAACAGTTGCCTTCTCATCTTTAAGTTTGTTGAGCACACGATCAGGTATACATTTCATTGCTATTTCAGGAAGATGAATACCTTCTCCTCAGCAGACAGTTTGACTGCTACTTCTAGCAGCAGTTTATTTACCCTTTCTGTTGAGACTAGAGAGCTAGAGAGTGTTCAGCATGATCCTCAGTGTGAGTTTGTGTGCAGATGTTGGAGAGCAGGGCAGCTGAGGTTGTTTGAAAGTGGATGTGGGAACTCTGGAGCTGGTTGTCTCTCCGTCTTCATGCCTCACATTCCCAGCAGAGCTCCGAGACACACCGCAACATCCCTGTGACCCAGTTTTACTCTGCTGTGTGTTTGGTGTGTGTGTGTGTGTGTGTGTGTGTGTGTGTGTGTGTGTGTGTGTGTGTGTGTGTGTACACACTACCAGTCAGCAACACGAACCTGCTGTATAATAGTAATAATTGGCCTGAATCCTTCTGAAAGACAGAAACATGCAAACGAGGCAGAGCTGCTTCACTGAATAACTCACAGTTCATTTAAATATTGTCAGAGCATAACCACAACCCTGGGAAACACTTTGTACTGTTGTTACGTCTTGTGCTTTTGAAACTCCAGAAGCAGTTGTCGCATTTTTTGTCACTTTTTCGAAGTTTATGTCGTTTTTTTTTAAATGGTTTTGTTTAGGTTCAGGACTCTGAGGTTCAGGTACGAGGATTGGAACAAAATATCGGTGCGGCAATATGTAGTTGTCCTTCGTGCGATACGGTAATCGATACGCTGACGCCAAATTATATGTATATATATACATTTATTTAATAAATAAAATGAGGCTCTCCGAATAGATTTCCCTGCTTCTAGCGTGGCTACTGCATGGCTAGACCTTTTTGTTGCGTTTTTAGATTTTTGGACCGGGAGGTTCACGTCTGTCTCTCTCTGTGTTTGGTTGTAGGCTGCTGCTGAAGGCCGGCATCGACATCAACAAGACCACCAAGTCTGGAACGGCCCTGCACGAAGCGTCTCTGTACGGGAAGACGGAGGTGGTCCGCCTGCTGCTGGACGTGAGTTACCTGAGAGCAGACACCCGTGAATAACACACAACAAAGATGTTTGCAGTGTGAGTCTCTTAACGTCTTTGTCCTGCGCGGCGTCTCTGCAGGCCGGAGTGGACGTGAACATCCGGAACACCTACAACCAGACGGCGCTGGACATCGTCAACCAGTTCACCACGTCGCACGCCAGCAGGGACATCAAGCAGCTGCTCCGAGGTGCCAACCAACTCACCTGCCACTAGGGCTGTAAATCACACGGTTCATAACCATACTGTATTATATCGATTCTTTGGACAACGATACGTATTTACGGATATCACAGTAGTGGCTATGTGTCTCTCTGACTCTCTCTGTGTCTTTGTGTCTGTGTGTCTCTATGTCTCTCTGAGTCTCTCTGTGTCTGTGTGTCTCTATGTCTCTCTGTGTTTTTGTGTCTGTGTCTCTCTGTCTCTCTGTGTCTTTGTGTCTGTGTGTCTCTATGTCTCTCTGTGTCTCTCTGAGTCTCTCTGTGTCTGTGTGTCTCTATGTCTCTCTGTGTCTCTCTGAGTCTCTCTGTGTCTGTGTGTCTCTATGTCTCTCTTGTCTCTGTGTCTGAGTGCAGCAGCTTCCACTAGACTTCCTTCAAACTGCAGCTTAAAAAAGTTTAAACTCTGCGTTACGTAACGTTCAACTCTTATCAGTCGACTCTCACAGCTTCAAAGACCAGACTGCTGCATACACTGTGTGTGTGTGTGTGTGTGTGTGTGTGTGTGTGTGTGTGTGTGTGTGTGTGTGTGTGTGTGTGTGTGTGTGCGTGCGCGCGCGCGCTCTGTAATCCTGCATGTCTTTTGAAGATCTTGTGGGAACACACTGAGAGAATAATGAGAGGTTTGTGTTGCAGAGAGTTTTCCCGTCTTGTTTACGGGTGCACAGCCCAACCACTGTTCATTCATGCTTTAATATTCAGTGTTACATGTCGTGTTAGCGTGTTGTCAGCTGTCTATGGATGGTCTGCGGCTACACGGGCAATACTTCTTCAGAGGTTCCAGCTCAACTGTTTAAATAAAGTGATGGATAAGATGTGTTGACATGCCCCAAAGCATTTCATCACAGTATCACTCTGTTGACTTGTGCAGAGCGTTTCAGCCTGCAGTGAAGCATTTACTTAACTTTTTATCTCTTGAACTTAATCTATGGTACTTTATATACATAGTTGTTTTCGTACTCTTATTTTTAGCCTTAAATGTGTGTGTGTGTGTGTGTGTGTGTGTGTGTGTGTGTGTGTATGTGTGTCTTTGCCTGTCTGTGTGTCTGTGTGTGTGTGTGTGTCTTTGCGTGTGTGTGTGTGTGTCTCTGCGTGTGTATGTGTGTCTCTGCGTGTGTGTGTGTCTGTGTGTGTGTGTGTCTTTG
>NC_050193.1:3557617-3570117 GCF_008315115.2 Sander lucioperca | reverse complement strand
CCTGTAACGCCTCGGTTGATGTTTCCCATAAATGTCTGTGTGTCAGTGCGAGTGCAGGTCTGAACTTTGCCTGTAAATCCTCCGCTGCTGTTCTCTGAATTCCTGCGAGTGAATCAGTGTGATGAGTAAAGCTGGAGGATGTGATGATGCAGGCCTTCATGTCGGGACTCGTATCAAAGAATAAAACATCGCAAGTTCACTTCCACCCTTGCTTAAAGAGTCGGGAAAACACAGACACTTTAGGTGGAGACACTACAGGCGAACAGGGTGAAAAAGTTAAATAACTAATAAATATCCCCGTGAAATTTCACCAGTTGATTGCTGACATTAAGACAAATGTTTTCCGTATTACAAGTTGTCATTTAAACTTGGCACACTGGATAACTTCCTCTGTGTGTTTGGGTGATAGATCCGTTTGATTTCAGGTTAATCACAAATCTGTGTCAACATCTTGATGATACTTACAGACTTTTACTGAAGTAACACTTTCCCTGCAGGACTTTTACTGTAACAGAGTATTTTTACAGTGTGGTATTAGTACTTTTACTGCAGTAAAGGATCTGAATACATCCTCCAACGCTGCACATCCAGCTCCAGCGGCCCGTAGTGACCCGTCTCGTCCCCTGCAGGTGTTTTATTCCCAGCATGCACCAGCGGCCCATAGTGACCCGTCTCGTCCCCTGCAGGTGTTGGAGCAGCACGTAGATGGACGCTGGAAGGGACACATCCACGACACCCAGAGAGGGACGGACCGAGTCGGCTTCTTCCCTCCGTCCATCGTGGAGGTCATCAGCCGGAGAAACGGTCAGTCGCCCAAACATTTAGACCCAACAACATCCAGTTATAGGGTCATTTTGGGTTTAGGTTTTATTTCAACCAGGACCCTGTTTTCGCATGCGTTGGTGTCCAAGTGATAAATGTGAAGAAAACTCTGATATCTATTCCAGTATTGGCTTTTTGTTGCTTTTTCCTACATTATTTGTTTTGTTTTTTTCAGGTTTCAATGCTTTTTTCTACAATTTTGTCACTTCTTTGACATTTTTGTCGCTTTATTTGACATTTTTGTCACTTTGTTTGACATTTTTGTCACTTTTTCAATGTTTGGAAGGATGAGATGTAGATTAAAATCCCCCGATTTCAGTTAGAAACTAATCTGCCTGCTTCCAGAACCATCACATGCCTCCTCCCTCCTCCCTCCAGCCTCCATCCCTCCATCATAATAACTGACTCCACCTCTAACCACCAGCTTGATGATCCCCCCCCCCACCCCCACCCCTTCCCTGTCTTGCTCTGTAGGGGGCACCCTGTCCCGGCACGCCTCCCTGCCCACCCAGCGCCAGCAGCAGCTGTCCAGACCCCCCCTCTCCTGCAGTCTCAGCTCCGCCCCTCAGACTGACGACTCCTACACCCTGTACGCCCCCCCCACCCACGTGGTGCTGCCGCTTGCCAATGGCCTTGCTACCAACACAGGTATACACACACTCAGGTATACACACACTCAGGTACACACACAGGTATACACACACTCAGGTATACACACTCACGTGTGCACATTCAGGTATACACACACAGGTATACACACACTCAGGTATACACACAGGTATACACACACTCAGGTATACACTCACTCAGGTATACACTAACTCAGGACGCTCAGGTATACACACACTCAGGTATACACTAACTCAGGACGCTCAGGTATACACACACTCAGGTATACACACACTCAGGACGCTCAGGTATACACACAGTCAGGATGCTCAGGTATACACACACTCAGGATGCTCAGGTATACACACTCAGGACGCTCAGGTATACATACACTCTGGTACACACACACTCATGTATACATACACTCAGGTACATACACTCATATATACAAACACTCAGGTATACACACTCACGTATACACACTCCGGTATATACACACACAGGTATACATACACTCAGGTATACACACTCACGTATACACACTGTGGTATACACTCACTCTGGACGCACAGGTATACACACACTCAGGGCGCTCAGGTATACACACAAGCAGGTATACACTCACTTAGGTACACACAGGTTTACACAGGATGCTCAGGTATACACACTCAGAATGCTCAGGTATACATACACTCTGGTACACACACACTCATGTATACACACAATCAGATATACATACACTCAGGTACACATACACTCATATATACATACACTCAGGTACACACACACTCATATATACAAACACTCAGGTATACACACACAGGTACACACACACACACACTCATGTATACACACACACAGGTACACACACACACACTCATTTATACACACACTCAGATATACATACACTCAGGTACACACACACACTCATATATACAAACACTCAGGTATACACACAGGTAGACACACTCATGTATACACACAGGTACACACACACACTCATGTATACACACACTCAGGTACACACACACGTACACACATTCATGTATACACACACTCAGATATACATACATTCAGGTACACACACACTCATATATACAAACACTCAGGTATACACACACAGGTACACACACACACACTCATGTATACACACACACAGGTACACACACACACACTCATTTATACACACACTCAGATATACATACACTCAGGTACACACACACACTCATATATACAAACACTCAGGTATACACACAGGTAGACACACTCATGTATACACACAGGTACACACACACACTCATGTATACACACACTCAGGTACACACACACGTACACACACATTCATGTATACACACACTCAGATATACATACATTCAGGTACACACACACTCATATATACAAACACTCAGGTATACACACACAGGTACACACACACACTCATGTATACACACACTCAGGTATACACACACAGGTATACGCACACTCAGGTATACACACACACACAGGTATACACACACTCAGGTACACACACAGGTATACACACTCAAGTATACACACTCACATACACACACTCAGGTATACACACACTCAGGTATACCCACACAGGTAGAGAAAATCAAATATCACGATATTTTTTACCAAATACCTCGATATCGATACCGCAACGACATTATAGTGTTGACTATTGGTGCTTTCACAAAATATTTACACAATGAGATTTTAGATAAATAATCATCAGTAATGTGGATATAATGACTAAGTGGGTAAAGGCAAATAATCTAACAGTTACAACAGTCTGGTAAGTTCAGAAAATAACATAACTTTACTGTAATGCAGCCTTTAAAATCAGGAAAAGACAACACTTATGCCATATTACAATATTACGATATCCAAAATCTAAGACGATATCTAGTCTCATATCACGATATCGATATAATAGCGATATATTGCCCAGCTCTACACACAGGTATACACACACTCAGGTACACACACACACACACACAGGTATACACACACTCAGGTATACACACACTCAGGACGCTCAGGTATACACACAATCAGGTACACACAGGTTTACACACACTCAGGTACACACACACAGGTATACTCACACTCAGGTACACACACACACACACACACACACACAGGACACTCAGGTGGTGGGTTTGTATGGCAGAAAGCTGTCAGAGCTGCAGCACTGAGGATTTATCTACATACGATCTGCTTAATCATCACGGTATGCCTTTAATATTTAATCCAAACTTTGAGCCAGGTTGTGTGATTCTAACCCTAACCATGATTTCGACAGGAAGCATCGTCACTAATCTGCATGAAGAACAACCATCTTTCTTTTTAATTTCCCCTGAAATAGTCAAAGAAACCTTTTTTCTATCTTCACCTCAGTAAGCCCGCGTCTATCGTTTCTCCAACGAAACACTGGCACTCACTCTTCGACGCTCGGAGACTACTTTGCTGGAGGAAGAGCGGGTGGTAGGTCCAGAGACGGACCTTCATTTGGCGCCTGTAGCAACTCGAATTCAGCAGCGCCAGAAAATGTGCAGATCCAGGATCTGACCTCCGCTTCTGGGTCTTTCACTGGCTGAATTTGAGTTGCTACACCTGCCAACTGAAGGTCCGTCTCCGGAGTTGCTGTCCCCTCTCCTTCCAGCAAAGTAGTCTCCGAGCGCCTGAAAGTGACGTGGAGGGACTGCGGCCATCAAGGCTTTCGTTACACGGAAAGGGGGCGTGGTTTCCTCTGAAGTAAGTTGGGAAAACGATAGACGCAGTCAGCCTCCGCCCCCCGGGACAGAACGCAGTGCATCGGAGTCTTTGTGTCTGCTAGGTTTGTCTCCGAGCCGCCTGTCTCAGTCCGGATTTCCCTTCGAGGACATCTGGGTCCTCAGGGACTCGTGTCATGGTAAGACCTTTACGAACGACAGCTTCTCCTCCCCCCCCCCCACCCCCGGCTGTTCCGAAAGCTGCCTCGCTGCCCCGCTGAACGCTCTGCATCCCGACCCGACACACCCAGACGGCTAAACAACAACTCCCTGAGTCGTACAGGAATCCATTTCGGCAGATGATCACTTTTTGGCACGACGCCGGTAGCACCACAAAAACACTACCGCTCTTCTCGGTGTGTCGGGTCCAAACACTCTGTATGACTCGCTGCTTCAGGCTGAACCTGCGGTCAGTAACACCTGTTGTTGTCCACAGGGCGGCCTTTTTTCTTTGAGTCTTTGACTCGGTGAAGATTTCACGAAGCTGTTTCTAATGTAGTTTAATGTCATTTTACAAAACTAAGTCGGTCCATCCCCTTTTATCATTTGCCAGCATGTTTTAAAAACCGAATAGACTAAAGATGTACATGTACAGTATGCTGTGTTTCGTTTGAGGATGTTTCTTATTTATTTGCTATTTTAAATAAGTTATAACCCTTGGTTAATGTGGCTCGGGAAAGGGAAGTATGGGGTCCCCTGCTGGAGCTGCTGCCCCCGCAACCCGACCCGACCCCGGATAAGCGGACGAAGATGGATGGATGGATGGATGGATATAACCCTTGTGTTTTCCTCAGGTCGTATTTGACCCGTTTTTCAAAGTTTTCCTCTATCAGAAATATGGGTTTCTTTCAACCAAATTGCCCCCAAAATAACTTGGATGCATGGGCGTACGTTTTATGGAACCCAGACAACATTCTCCGCATGTAAAATTAATAATTACTTCCATTGAATTTTCGGTGTTTGGGGGTTAGGGTTAGGGTCGACGAAGTTCATTAATACCTGACAATGGACACCTCGAAGGGCATCAACCCGCTTATACCATGGTCACCTGCCAAATAATTTTTTCATATTTTAATACGTTTTACAATCGAAATCTAAAGTTTTTTCCAAACACAACTCTGTTTCCCTGGTTACTCCTGAGGGTTTGACTAATACCTGGAACAATCATTCCCATCCCATAAGGTTCTTACGCAATGCAAACGTTCACTCCTTCAGGAAATAGAACGGACCTTATACGACTTGCCACCCTTAGCAACGGGAGATATTTATATAGTCCGCTCAGCTCGTAGAACCCTTCAGCTGAGCTAACAATACGAGCCAGAAAGCTAACACTATGCTAGCAAGATCCAAAGTCAATAACATTGTGTACAGTTGGCAATCAGTAAAACTAATTTGACAGTATGTTGAACAACAAGACAAGCTAGCTATCAGCCATGTCATTGTCCCCAAAACAATTTAACGATTTTTACGAACAATTTTGTCTGCGATGTGTAACGTTACTGTCGGCCGCAGCCTGAAGTAGCGACCTGAACAGTGAACGGGATGAGAGATAACATTATCTGCTGTGAAACAAAGTCAGTTTAGAGGAGCACTAAAACTTGTTAGCTCCATCCTGTGGTGTTCAGAGTGTAACTTACTTCTTACAGCGTGTGTGTTAGTGCCATCCTGTGGTGTTCAGAGTATAACTTACTTCCTGCAGCGTGTGTGTTAGCACCGTCCTGTGGTGTTCAGAGTATAACTTACTTCTTGCAGCGTGTGTGTTAGCACCATCCTGTGGTGTTCAGAGTATAACTTACTTCCTGCAGCGTGTGTGTTAGCGCCATCCTAAAGTAAAAATAATTTGACAGTATGTTGAACAACAAGACAAGCTTGCTATCAGCCATGTCATTGTTACCAAAACAATTTAACGACTTTTACGAACAATTTTGTCCACGATGTGTAACGTTACTGTCGGCCGCAGCCTGAAGTAGAGACCTGAACAGTGAACGGGATGACTTCTTACAGCGTGTGTGTTAGCGCCATCCTGTGGTGTTCAGAGGACGAGGCACTGAAGCACCTCACAGTGTTGGAAATAACAGATTCACATTTCCTTTTTGTTTTAATGTAGCACATTAATCTAGAACAGTAAACAGTCAGTTTCATCGGAACTCCTTTAGTAGGTGTCCTATAACACTGTTTTATGGACACCCTGCAGCCAATCAGAATCGAGTATTCACCCAGACCATGGTATAATTAGGTATAATTTCATATCAATTGGGTTTATTGACCAGGAATTTAAAAAAGCAGAAAAACGACAAAAGCATCGGAACAGTGTGTGTGTGTGTGTGTATATATATGTGTCTCCTTGTGTATATCTGTTTGTGTGTGTGTGTGTGTTACCTATCTGTGTGTGTCTCCTTGTGTATATCTGTGTGTGCGTTTGTGTGTGTCTTTGTGTGTGTCTTTGTTTGTTTGTGTGTGTGTGTCTGTGTGTCTCCTTGTGTATATCTGTTTGTGTGCGTGTGTGTCCTTGTGTGTGTGTGTGTGTGTGTGTTTGTGTGTGTGTGTGTGTGTGTGTGTGTGTGTCTCCTTGTGTATATCTGTTTGTGTGTGTGTGTGTGTGTGTGTGCGCGCGCGCATGTGTAAAAAAGCGCCAAAAAAGTTCATTTTCAATTTTTGACCCGGAAGGACAGCAAGTTCATGGTTGACAAGGGGACAACACAAGGGTTAAAAAAGTGGAATGAAAAGAAAAGTCTCAAGTAAAGTACAAGTACCTCAACATTTGTACCTACAACTTGTACCGTACTGGAGTAAATGTACTTAGTTCCATGCCACCATTGGCCACAGCACAGCTTTCAGACCAAAAACCTGCATCCCGCCCGCCGCTTGTTGGCCCCGGCGAAGAGCATCCGCTGCTTCCTAAAGCCTGACGCCGGCCCTCTCTGCTGATATTTCTCTCTCTCTCTCTCTCTCTCTCTCTCTCTCTCTCTCTCTCTCTCTCTCCCTGTACCTCAGGACTTTATCCCTGTTTGTTTTTGTTGTGGTTTTTGCAGCTGGAGACAGGAACAGCGTGGGGAGCACCGGCAGCGTCGGCAGCACCCGGAGTGCCGGCAGCGGACAGAGCACCGAGAGCAACAACGCACCCAACGGACTGCAACACAACGCTGGTCACCATGACAACACTAACAAGGTACACGGTGTAGTCACATTGATGCACCTGCTGATCCATCCAACTTACATAGTATTTGGTTTAAAGGGTAACTTTCTTTTTTTGTGTCGAAGTGACTGATGTAAACCAGACTCCATGTAAATAATCACTACATTTATCATCGTAAAACACACTTCATTCAAAGTGGACAGAAACTAAATAAAACTACCAAAAGCCGTCTTGGTTCATCTTTCCACTGTTCCAACAATCACCACTCTGGTTTGGTTGAAATAAACCCTTAATTCACCCATTTACATGTGGAAATATGCTGGCTCTATACACGCTAAAAGACCTGATTATTTACATGGAGTCTGGTGGAGTTTGGTGATGATGATTTCGGGGCTGTTTCATGTTAAACTAAAAGGATCTTACTCTTTAACTAAAAGGTCTATCTCTGTAGGGATCCTTTCATAATGTTGTCAGACACTTATATATAATAATAATCTGAGTCTGTCAGCGGCAAAAACAGAACTTTTAGTGGACGCTAACTGATGCTGAACATTAGTCCTGTAGGGTTACATTACAGCTTGGTTCTTCTTTAATACTGGACCAGTTTCACAGATGGTTGTTCACATCAGTCACTTAAACACAAAAACAAAAATAGGGTCCTATGTAAATAAAATACCAAAGTTACCCTTTAAGCAGTCAGAATAAAACATTCTATTTTAAATCATAGCCTGATAATCGATTTAATTGCCATTTCGTTTAACTTTAGCAATTATTTTAAAGGTGACGTGGAGGCAGACTACTTCAAATCATCTTAATTCAGGCAACATCTGCCTAAATCTGCCTCAGTGTAAAATATTTGGTTTTTCTGCACAGAAGAAATCTGGATTTCTTTCATTTTCATTTTCCAGATGTCTTGGTATGAACAAGAATCAGCTGTCAGAATCTTAAATATTGATATTGAGTCTAACCTTATTAAATATGTATGATTACAGTTGTAAGACATGATATCTGCTCTTCAGTTAGGTTCTGCTAAATGACGCTGGTGTGTGTGTGTGTGTGTGTGTGTGTGTGTGTGTGTGTGTGTGTGTGTGTGTGTGTGTGTGTGTGTGTGTGTGTGTGTAGCCGGCGCCCTCTGCTGGTGATTCTGGAAACTCCGACTGCAGCAAACAGCCGGATCATCCTGCAGGTACTTTCCAAACAAGAAAACCAACTCTTCTTTATTTCCACAGCATATTTAAAACCAACGGGGCAAAGGAAGGATAAATTATGGTCAATGATAAGCCCGAGATATTAGTACTCCATCACCATCTCTATCTCCCCTCCTCTTATCAGAGTCAGAGTGGGTGAGGGAGCCCCACGTCAAAAATCAAAGACTGAGGGTCATTTATAAAACTGTGCGTAGGATCCTTACTAAAAGTGTACGTACGGCCAAAAGCCAAAAATGGCGTATGCCAAAAAAAAAATCAGATTTATAAATACGTGCATACGGTACATCTGTAAGCAATGTTCCCTTTATAAATCACAGATTATCCACAAGTGTGCGTACGTGAATCAGCCTCTTATCCTGCCCTGTACACGCCCATTTTTAACCCTAAATAGTCAATGCAAAGCACCTCATGAATGCTGATCAGTATGTTAGTGACCCTGGCAGTTCTTTCGTTACACCGAATCACGATGACTGGTGGAGAAAAAGCAAAAAACTTCTCAGACGTTCAGGAATTGCTGCAAGTTGAATCATAATTTCGGCCTGTTCTCGCACAGTGTAGGGAAACCTGATCTATAGACTATACCTATATTAATAATACCGTCCAAAACGGCGGGCATCACGGCACTCTGGGACAGCTTCGATATTCCAGACCTATATGATAAGATTTAACAGAACTATATATTATATCCAAACAAGGCTTAGTGATAAGGTTGAAGATTATATGTAATATTTATATAAAACACTTAGCTGTCTGCCATTTCCCTCTGGAAACAGCCGGTTGCTCCCAGAGTGGCGAGTAGGGCTGGGCAATATATCGATATTATATCGATATTGTGATATGAGACTAGATATTGTCTTAGATTTTGGATGTCGTCATATCGTGATATGACATAAATGTTGTCTTTTACTGGTTTTAAAGGCTGCATTACAGTAAAGTGATGTCATTTTCTGAACTTACCGGACTGTTCTAGCTGTTCTATTAGTTGCCTTTTCCCCACTTAGACATTATGTCCACATTACTGATGGTTATTTATCTAAAATCTAAGTGTGAAGATATTTTGTTAAAGCCCTAGAATATCGGCGCAATATCGATAATAAGGTATTTGGTCAAGAATATCGTGATATTTGATTTTCTCCATATCGCCCACACCTTGTGGCGAAGACCTGTATTTGGACCGGGATGGCACGGTTCCGGCGCGTTGCCCTCTCTACTGGACCCAATTCAGTACATAGATCCAAGAGCTCAGCTTTAGGGAATTTAAATTGGCATATTAACCAGTCATCTTCATGGTCCCTGAAGTCTCTTTTTCTCCTGATTCTTCCATCACCGTAGTCCTCCTGCAGGGCCAGCAGTGCCATCATACAGTATTACGCACGGGGGTCACCGCAGTATTTGTATGTTTACAACAATGTGTGATTGTTAACACCTTGCCAAAATTACAGCATCAACTGGTGGCATCCCCCCCGCCTTGAGATACAATTTGAAGAAGAAAGTCTAATAGACAAACACACTTTTCTTCATGCAGGTTTTGCCACTAACAGTATTAAAGTTCGGACTGATAATGAGGACATTAAGGGTAACGATTGCGCGAGAGCTTAACGGCTGTATTTCCAGACTTTTGACATTTGATGATATATGCACCATATTAAAGACAGATATTTAGTTATGTACACTGTGTTCTGCAGTTATCTAATGCTAGGGTATTTGATGCTACCATGTATTCCATGCAGTCAGGCCATCTCCTCCTCCTGCGCTCTGTAGTGGACAATGTGACGGTGAGACAGCGCCGATTAAATATTAAGAACAAGTATTTTATTTAAGATTTGAGTTGGATTTTACAAGGTGTTTATGGAACTAGTATCACTCAGTACAAGCGCAAATAGCACTGCTGGATTTAATCTTCATGATATGGAGTGGAAAAAATGTACGTGAGGCATCACTACTTGAAAATATTACAAGTAATCGTTATTCCCACATTTACTTTCTGGTTTCTCGGTTTGGTGCGATGTTGTGAGATCTTGTGATGAAGGTTTTGTGCGATGTTGTGAGATCTGGTGACAGACGTTTTGTGTGATGTTGTGAGATCTTGTGACGGAGGTTTTGTGCGATGTTGTGAGATCTTGTGACGGAGGTTTTGTGCGATGTTGTGAGATCTTGTGATGAAGGTTTTGTGTGATGTCTCTGCAGGCGGGACTCCCCGGAGGCAGACGGTGACGGTGCAGAGACCCGAGACTTTCTCCCAGCAGTTTGTTCGTCCTCAGCAGCTACTGGAGGGGAAGGTAAAGTTTTTTTTTGTTTTTGTTTTATTGATCCTTTTCTTTTTGTGTCTTACAAAACTGGGGAACAAAACTCTGTATTTTAACACTAATGTTGTCTCCCCGTCGACCGTACAAAGTTTTAGTTTTTTTGGGGTCAAAATTTAAAATTAAAACTCTTTTTGGTCGTCTTTTTTAGTCACTTGTCACTTTTTCCCACGTTTTTTTGGTCACTTTTTCCAATGTTTATGTTGACTTTTTTCTGCGTTTTATTGGACATTTTTATCACCTTTGTCAACGTTCTTTTATGAAAAAAAGAATTTTAAATGCTACAAAATTGAATAAAACACCTAAATTCAATCAAAGTACTGATTATTTATTTTACTTGTGAAGAGCATTGTATGGAACCATCCACGTTATTTTTTTTGACAATTTGATTGAAAGAAACCAAAATTTCTGAGATAGGAACAAAAATCCTCAAAAACTTTGAATCATGGACTCTAAATGTTGAATAAAAGAAGTTTGCAGCTCCAGTACCATGAGAAACCCCAGTTAGCCGTTAGCGGCGTGTCTTATACTCTGTGTGTTGTGGCGGCAGGATGCAGAGGCCATCTACCAGTGGCTGAGTGAGTTCCAGCTGGAGCAGTACACGGGGAACTTCATCAGCGCCGGTTATGACGTCCCAACCATCAGCAGGATGACTCCCGAGGTGAGTCAACACGTTTGTATTTGACTGTAGCGCTTTGATTGGATCTCACTTCCCCACTCTGTATGCAAATACACACGTACATTGTTTGCATAGAGTTTGGTTGTGTGTGTCTGTCTGTCTGTCTGTCTGTGTGTGTGTCTGTCTGTGTGTGTGTGTGTGTGTGTGTGTGTGTGTGTGTGCGTGCACACACACACACACACACAGACACACACACACACACACACACACACACACACACACACACACACATACACACACCGTATTACCGAATCTAAACGTACAGTGAGGAAAATAAGTATTTGAACACCCTGCTATTTTGCAAGTTCTCCCACTTAGAAATCATGGAGGGGTCTGAAATTATCATCGTAGGTGCATGTCCACTGTGAGAGACATAATCTAAAAAAAAAAATCCAGAAATCACAATATATGATTTTTCAACTATTTATTTGTATGATACAGCTGCAAATAAGTATTTGAACACCTGTCTATCAGCTAGAATTCTGACCCTCAAAGACTGTTAGTCTGCCTTTAAAATGTCCACCTCCACTCCATTTATTATCCTAAATTAGATGCACCTGTTTGAGGTCGTTAGCTGCATAAAGACACCTGTCCACCCCATACAATCAGTAAGAATCCAACTACTAACATGGCCAAGACCAAAGAGCTGTCCAAAGACACTAGAGACAAAATTGTACACCTCCACAAGGCTGGAAAGGGCTACGGGGAAATTGCCAAGCAGCTTGGTGAAAAAAGGTCCACTGTTGGAGCAATCATTAGAAAATGGAAGAAGCTAAACATGACTGTCAATCTCCCTCGGACTGGGGCTCCATGCAAGATCTCACCTCGTGGGGTCTCAATGATCCTAAGAAAGGTGAGAAATCAGCCCAGAACTACACGGGAGGAGCTGGTCAATGACCTGAAAAGAGCTGGGACCACCGTTTCCAAGGTTACTGTTGGTAATACACTAAGACGTCATGGTTTGAA
>NC_050193.1:3520117-3552617 GCF_008315115.2 Sander lucioperca | reverse complement strand
TGAGGAGCATCGCTGCCTCGCTGGAGGGATGGACGGAGAGAGAGGAGAAGAACCCGCCAGGATCTAAACCCGACGGCGTCCGGCAGGAGGCGTCGCCGTCCTTCGATTCTGTTAACTCTGCAGGACAGGAGGCTGCCGCTGCGGCGAGGAGGAGGGTGCAAAGCGAGTGTATTCCCACCACGGTACGGTTTTAAATGTTCAAATAGTCTTTATTTTATAAATCTCACATTTTTACGGAAGAGGATTTAGGCCACATGTGAAAATAGGCCTTTATTTGATAGGACAGCTTAGACATAAGATAGGATACACTTTTAAAAATCGTCCACGATACATAGGTGAACCAATTCTCTCCCCCCCCCCACTTGTTACAAGCCTAGGACCAGGACCAGGTGCGTGTGCAATAAAGTGTATCATATCTTAATGGTTTATGTAAATAGGCGTGCAAAAAATGGCTCGCTATGGCTTACTATAATAACCCAGATTCCCCCCGCAGAACGCCAGCGGCACGGAGCCGGATCGAGGGGTGAAGTCGGACTCGGAGGAAGAAGAACCCAAAGGTCCAGGCCTGGACGGCTCCTCGTCGCCTCAGAACAGCTCCAGTGAGTGCATCCCCTTCGCCGAGGAGGGGAACCTGACCATCAAACAGCGGCCCAAAGCACCGGGGCCGCCCAGGGCCGAGGCCGTGCTGGAGCCGCCGGAGAAGCACACCAAGAACCTGGACGTGCCCGAGTTCAACCTGAAGGAGTCGGACACGGTGAAGCGCCGACACAAACCCAAAGACAGAGAGCCGGGAGGAGACTCGCCCGGCAGGGAGGGAGCCAGCAGGTACGGCTGTAACCATTCAAAGATCTATGATCCAAAATGATCAATACATATCGTCTGTAACCTGGACGTTCCACTGGGCGCGTCGGCGCTGCGTTCCTGCGGTATGAGCTGTTTTTTATGGGTCGTCAAGGACCAGTGTTGGGAGTAACGCGTTACAAAAGTAACGCAGTTACAGTAATGTATTCCTTTTTAATGTAACGCAGTAATATAACGCATTACTAATACAATTTCGGTATCTCAGTAACGCGAGTTGCAGCGCATTTTAACGTAACATTTAGTGGTGTTTTGTTTTTTTAAGAATTCACCAACACCGACAACATCCGTGTCCCAACAGGTGACGGTACGTCAGCACTGACAGCAGTGTGTCCGAGCTGCTGACAGATATAAACATCGTCAACGTCACAACGTCGAGAATTAATGTTGAGGCTTGCTACACGTAAATATCATTGCACTTTATCAGCCGTGGAAAGTAACTATTAGGCTACTTCTAGTCCACCACAATTCAGGGTCAAGTAGGCAATTGTACGTTTTACTTAACTATTTGTTTTTATAGCGTTAGTTACTTTGCAGCTTCAGATTAATAATACACAATAATATGAATAAATTCTGATGTATTAAAGTGGATAACGATGAGACTTTGTTGATCCGGTGGTGAAACAAAGCAAAACAAGCTACCTGCCAAGCCATACTTCCGCTTTTATTTTGGTGAAAGTAACTCAAAAGTAGTGTAATACATTACAATTCAGAGACAGTAATATTGTTATATAACTAATTACTCTCTAATGACAGTAACTAGTAATCTATAATGTTTTACATTTTGGAAGTAACTTGCCCAACACTGTCAAGGACAGAAAGTGCAGTTTAGAAATCTGTCTTCCTGCCAGTGTGTTTAAAAATAAATTACATTGTGTTCAATGGGGAGAAAAAAGTTGTCTTTTACCCAGATCATTTCAAAATAATACATTTTAAAAGCTGTAATTCCAATACCTTGAAACCATGTTATTTTTGCTGAAGCCTATACCGTCAGAATCTTGAATCTAGAATCAGAGCGCTCTCTCCCCGTGGGGTCGAAAATCAAGCTGTTCCACTTAGCTGCTCCCCCTAGAGGCCTGGAGAACTTCCGTTGTGTAATCTGGATGCAGCGTTTTTTTTGTTGCATTTGTTTTCGGGGATTGTGTGCTTTTCTTTTTGCATCGTTTCTGTATTTGCAGCACGTTTATGTATATGGTTGTGTTGTGTGTAATTGCAGCGCGTTTGCTGAATGCTGAGCAATTGTGTTGTCAAATTTATGAAGAGGTTTTCTTAATTTGCTTGTGTTTTGTCTATATGCGTGTGTTTCATTAAGTTGCAGTGTGTTTGCCCCGGTCGGCCACCGTACTATTCCCACGTCCTAACGTCTGGAAGAGCACCGTAATAAAACTGTTCAATCATATTGTAGTTTATTTTTTTGAGTTGTTGTAATGTGTTGAAAAAAGGCGTTAAGGATATCATCTCGTATCAATCACAGGACCCTGAATCGAATCGTATCGTGACGGACTTTAAGATATCAGTAAATATCGTATCGTTGTCCAAAGAATCTATAAATTATCGTATCGTGATAAAACTTTTAATTTACACTCCGACTGAAAATGGGGGATTTTTGTAGGCCTGCTTCCTCTGAGTCTATCATTCATTAAGTCAACCTTTATTTACATGTTATTTATGGTGATAAAACGTGTGATTTACCCCACTGGTAGCAGGCCTCCGTCCCAGAGCCAGGAGGATCTGAGGATCAGCGAGGAGAGGCCGGCCAGTCCGGCGACAGGATCCCCCATCAAACCTCCGCTCTCACCGAAACCTGCCGTCGCCCCGAAACCTGTCCGCCACAGTCTGCTGGCAGCACAAGGTACGATACACACTCTCTCTTTTAAATCTCACATACAGGAACCTTTATTGATCTTGACTTGGTCTTGATTTTAGACTCATAGAGCTGCAACAAGTGTCTTTGCTAGTTTAAGACCGACGCAGGATTTGGACACGCCCTAAACGCACCTGCGCCAGGTGCTTCACGCCGTGGCCTAAGATCGTTAAAATAGGGCCCATAATGTCTAAACCAGAGGTGCCTAAATTCTTTCATATGAAGGGCCAAAATGTATCTGGATGGGAGGCCACGGGCCATAAATAGATGTACCGTATTTCTACCGTAAATCTTGTAATTCTTCGTAGATAAAACGTACGTATTTGATTATGAAGTGTTTACCAGCACTGTGTTTTACATCGCCGTAAAACTCAGATTAAGTACTTATGTTTTAGCTCCACAAACTCTCAGTTCGTAGTCATCACTGTCAGGATTTTACAGCACTTTCAAAATAAGAGGAGAATAAGCATGAGCATGTCAAATGCCATGGCGAGCCAAAACAAAGGGAGCACGGCCCAAACTTGGCCAAATTGGGCGGCGTTGGTTTAAACTATCTGAGGTAGACTGACCCCGAGCTACGAGGTTGTGAAACGAAAGTTTACTTTCCCTAGAAGACACATGTCATGGAGAAGTACTACACTACCCACAATCCTAAGCGTTAACAGCAGGGCTGTAGTCAAGTCTACCTTTGTCGAATCCAACACAAATCCAAGACCAGGACTAGTCGATACCGGTCCAAATGAGAGACAGTGTATACCCAGACAGACTCACTTAACCTGTTTATAATTTATGTGATGTAAGAGACAGTATATCTTCTACTTTAAGATGATAATGTTGCTTTATTATTTGTTTTTATTAAGTTTTTGTTGCCTTTTGTCATTAGCATTTTAAATGTTTTTTGTAGCATTTTTAGAATTTTTTGTCACTTTTGTCTACCTAGTGTTGCCTGCCTTCCTTCTTTCCTTCCTTCATTCCTTCTACTGTCTTTTTCCAAGGCTTTGTCGTTTAAAAAAATAGTTTTTGTTGCCTATTGTCATTAGCATTTAAATGTTGTTTTCAAAGTTTTTGTCACATTTTTAGAATTTTTTGTCACTTTTGTCTACCTAGTGTTGCCTTCCTTCCTTTCCTTCCTTCCTTTTACCGTCTTTTTTCAAGGTTTTGTCGGGTTTTTTAAAAAGTTTTTGTTGCCTTTTGTCATTAGCATTTAAATGTTCTGTAAATCTATCGCTGCAGACACTGCTGTCTCTTTATAGAGACTTTTTATTTTCTACCAAAAATGATATGTGCTGGTCAGAGGGTACTTGGCTTTAAAACACAATTCAAAGGGGGAACATTATTGAGAACCACTGCTGTAGTGTGACCTGCAGTTGTCTCCTCAGCAGCTGGACACTCGTCTCCATCTGTGAGCGTCAGCGGGGTTCAGAGTGTGGCCTTCACCTCTGCATCCTGTCCATCCTCTCCCGGGCCCCGAGCCCCGGCCCCCCCGGCCCCTGAAAGTCCCTCTCTGGCAGCGGCGAGGCCCCAGGTGTGTGTCGTGGGTCCCGGTCCGGTCCCTGAGTCGCCCTGCGGGACCCAGGTGGTTCAACAGAGACTGGATCAGACCAGCACATCTCTGGCAGCTGCGCTGAAGGCCGTTGAAAGAAAACTGGAGGACAACTCAGACGGGTAAGATGGTCAGAGGGAGACATTTCTGAGGCTGTAAGACCCGTAAATATTAGGGCTGGGTATCACCACTGATTTCATTATTCAATTTCGATTCACAAGGCAGTGTTGTAGTCAAGACCACCTAAACCGAGACCAAGTCATCACCAAGACCAGAGTGTATCGGGACCAAGACAAGACTGAGACTTTGAGGGGTTGAGACCGAGACAAGACCTAGGCTTTGAGGGGTTGAGACCGAGACTTTGAGTGGTTTAGAACGAGACTTTGAGGGGTTTAGAACGAGACTTTGATGGGTTGAGACTGAGACTTTGAGGGGTTGAGACCAAGACTTTGAGGGGTTTAGAACGAGACTTTGAGGGGTTTAGAACGAGACTTTGTGGGGTTGAGACCGAGACTTTGAGGGGTTGAGAAGGAGACTTTGAGGGGTTGAGAAGGAGACTTTGAGGGGTTGAGACTGAGACTTTGAGGGGTTGAGACTGAGACTTTGAGGGGTTGAGAAGGAGACTTTGAAGGGTTGAGACTGAGACTTTGAGGGGTTGAGAAGGAGACTTTGAGGGGTTGAGACTGAGACTTTGAGGGGTTGAGAAGGAGACTTTGAAGGGTTGAGACTGAGACTTTGAGGGGTTGAGAAGGAGACTTTGAAGGGTTGAGACTGAGACTTTGAGGGGTTGAGAAGGAGACTTTGAAGTGTTGAGACTGAGACTTTGAGGGGTTGAGAAGGAGACTTTGAAGGGTTGAGACTGAGACTTTGAGGGGTTGAGAAGGAGACTTTGAGGGGTTGAGAAGGAGACTTTGAGGGGTTGAGAAGGAGACTTTGAGGGGTGAGACCGAGACTTTGAGGGGTTGAGACAAAGACTTTGAGGGGTTGAGACTGAGACTTTGAGGGGTTGAGAAGGAGACTTTGAAGGGTTGAGACTGAGACTTTGAGGGGTTGAGAAGGAGACTTTGAGGGGTTGAGAAGGAGACTTTGAGGGGTTGAGGGGTTGAGAAGGAGACTTTGAGGGGTTGAGAAGGAGACTTTGAGGGGTTGAGACCGAGACTTTGAGGGGTTGAGACAAAGACTTTGAGGGGTTGAGACCGAGACTTTGAGGGGTTGAGACCGAGACTTTGAGGGGTTGAGAACGAGACTTTGAGGGTTTGAGACGGAGTTTTTGTGCCAGACAGCCAGAGCTTCTTCTCCTGTCTCCCGCATTCACTTTCTTGGGAGTGCGTGTTAAAGGGGTGGGGAGAAAGAAATGAGTCAAGTTATTGGTTGCATTTAAAGCAGGAAGTTTTACATCCAATCACAGTAATGATGTTAAAACATAAATCAGACACTGCACAGGTTATTTAGCAATATCCCTGCAGGTTTCAGTGTTGTTATACTAACGTTTATTGTTTGACATGTTTTTTTGTCACCAGTGGATCAAGCACGGTGAAGTCTGCGGGGACAATTCTGGACGACATCGGCAACATGTTTGACGACCTGGCTGACCAGCTGGACGCCATGTTGGACTGAAGACTTTCAAATTAAAAGCCTCAACCTCAGGAAGAGAAACGGAGAAACTCAGAAACAGAGGAACAGAGAAACTCAGAAACAGAGAAACTCAGAAACCGAGAAACTCAGAAACAGAGAAACTCAGAAACGGAGAAACTCAAAAACAGAGAAACTCAGAAACAGATTTAACAGAGAAACAGAGGAACAGGGAAACGGAGAAACTCAGAAACAGAGAAACTCAGAAACAGAGGAACAGAGAAACAGAGGAAGAGGAAACGGAGGGAAGGATGGTCAATGTTTTTGACCCTCCTCTCTGAACGACACGATGAACACAGACTGAACACCAGCACTTCATCTCCCCAGTACTTCCTCCGCGACGTCCTCCATTCTCGTTTCTGACAGCAAGGTCCGAAATTAACTCTCGTCAAGGTCCAAGTACGGGTAAATGTTCTGTTTGGCGACTAAATCTAAGAGGGCTATCCGGGTTAGGGTTATGGAGGGGTAAATGTTTGTACCAAAATAGGTAATGTCTTCATTTTGATGAAGCTGAATCGTCTGATTTCGGTCAGTTTTCAGGCATTTTTTTGTCAGTTTTCAGTCAGTTTTTCAGTCAGTCTTCAGTCAGTTTTCAGTCATTTTTTGGTCTGTTTTTGGTCAGATTTTGGTCAGTTTTCAGTCAGTTCTTTGTCTGTTTTCGGTCAGTTTTCTGTGAGTTTTCAATCAGTTTTTCAGTCAGTTTTCGGTCATTTCTTTTGTCTGTTTTCGGTCAGTTTTCGGTCAGTTTCCAGTCAGTTTTTCAGTCAGTTTTCAGTCATTTCTTTGTCAGTTTTCAGTCAGTTTTCGGTCAGTTTTCATTTTTGTGGTCAGTTTTCAGTCAGTTTTTTGGTCAGTTTTCAGTCAATGCAAACAGGACCAGCAGGAATTGCAACCCCAACAAGAGTTTTGTGATGTTACAAAGAAAATGCAATTTAATATTTTTGCCGGTAAGAAAGATGCTTGGTGGGTAGATTTTTCCATCTCCCTGCCAACATGGACACTGAGTCAGAAAGTTAATTTCGGACTCTGACAGAATCTGGTTTCTGCACCCACAGATTCAAAGTCCAGCGGAAACCTTCCTGTGTCATCGTGTCTCATAGAAACATGAACCAAACAGAAGGGGGAGAAAAACGCCTCCACAGATTATTAAGAACATTGTTTAACACTTATATTACAACATGAAGTTTGTTCTGCGTAAAACGATAGAGAGCCGAAGTTGGTTGTTGTGGCTAGAAGGGATACAGCTACGGCCGGAAGTTCAGCAGAATCTAATAATACAATAATATAAATTTTAATCATTTTCACCCAGGAAACGCATGTTTGTTCCTTGGGAGTGTTTTAACCCAAACCACCATCTTTTTCCTAAACTTAACTGTCTTCGCCGTAGCTGTTTCCCTTCCAGCCTCAACCCCAGAAGTCCTGTCATCACTTCCTGTCCAGCTACATTACTTTACTTAAAAACAAATCTGAGATACTCTGCTTGAGTATTTCTATGTTCTGCTCAGAAAATTGACAGAAAACTGTCAAAACTGACCCAAAACTGATCGAAAACTGACCCAAAACTGATTTGAAAAATGACCAAAAAATTACTATAGAATACACAAGAATACAGATTCATATCCCTAATCTCAACAATCACCAGGAAAAAACAGAAGAAATGTGACATTATTTGAATTACAAAATAGTGTATATGTGGGCCATACGGCCTTCCATATATACATCATAAGTTTCTCTTCGGCTCTCTATCCAACATGTCTGACCATTTTAAAATTTTACCTTTTGTAATATTTAAAAAAAAATCTATTTTATACCAAGTGATCTTAACCGTGTGCAGCCAGTCTTCCCGTGTATTTGTGTCCAAACTGTCGGAGCGCTCAGACGTCATCTGATACTATTTTTTGATATTCATGTTTAGCCAAAGTAGTATTTAAATGAGTTATCTAAATATGTATATTGTACACTAGAGCTATATATATATACAGGAGCACATATTCAACCAAAGTCTTTGTACAGAGTTTCCTCAACATATTTTCACAAACAAAAA
Organism: Sander lucioperca; assembly: GCF_008315115.2. Lineage (NCBI taxonomy): Eukaryota > Metazoa > Chordata > Actinopteri > Perciformes > Percidae > Sander > Sander lucioperca. The sequence continues at coordinate 3,544,676 of NC_050193.1, read as the reverse complement.
CAAAAACAGAATCCTGTTTATGATGTTTATGAAATGTTTTGTGGTGCAGCGTGTGGTGTGGATGAACTCGCGTATTTAGCATGCCGTATATATGGAGAGACATCTATCTCAATTATATTTATGTGTGAACAACATCGGCAGATCTGTGTGTAAATGAAAAAGAATTTGTGAACATCTTCCTGGCATTTGCAACTTTCAAACTGACAGATTTGTAAATCCAGTTTTTAATCTGGGAATCAAAAAGACATTTGTGCATATAAGGCGTAGATTTCGGGGGGGATGCAGGGGATATAAAACCTTGAGTGAATTTTTTTTTTTAAAGCGGCAGTAACCTCAGAAGAATTATCGGAAAAAAACATAACGTCAAAAGGCGACAAATATCAGAAAGGTGCGAAAAACTCAGAAAATACGACAAAACTATGAAAGAAGCAACAAAAATGTCGAAAAGCCTACACTCTCACAATCTGTATATTTTAACAGAAGTTGTCCGTAAACGTGATTCACATTTATAATATATATATATATATATTTATTTATTTTTTTACATTTTTGATTCGCATAATTGTTCCTCTGACAACTTTTATCGACCACGGAGGGTTTTGGGAGTTTAAAGAATTCCACGTTCTCGTTTTTTATCTCAACATTTTAGAAGTCTTTTTTCAAAATTTTTGTGTTTTTAAATTTTTTTTAACCTTTTTGATGATATTGTTGATGTTTTTTCCACATTTTGGGCATTTTTTTCCGACATTTTGGAAGTTTTTCTTCAAAGTTTTTGTGTTGTTTTTTTCGACATTTTAGGTGTTTTTTCCAACATTATTTCCGTTTTTTCCGACGTTTATTTGTGTGTGTCTGCGTGTCTGTGTATTTCAGGCCTGTGTGTGTGTGTGTAGTGTGTGTAGTGTGTGTGTGTAGTGTGTGTGAAAGGTTTACCTACGCCCTATGCATTTGTGGATCTGGATTCTCTGGGTTTTTACTCACACTACACACACACACAGACACACACATACACACACACACAGTTTGAGTTTGGAGACAAACTTTCTGCCAGACTGAACAGAAATCGACTCGTAACACCGCTTTTCTTTTTAGGAAGATGTTCACAAATGTTTTTCATTTATTTGTAAATGTACATGTATGTGTCATGCACTTACAGGTTGTTGTTGTTGTTGTTGTTTTTAATTAGTGGAACTGGTTTTGTGTGTTTGCAGATTTTACTTGCTAACTATTTTTGTGAGTTCACAAATCATTTTGTTGTTCTTGGTTTATGTGTTTTTATATTTACAGATTCAACACATTTGCACACAGTGTCCATCTGTTCATGCAGATATTATGGGATGTACCGGATCTCTCCCCGTTGATCGCTCGATGTAAAGGTGTTTAATTTGTGAGAGACTGCGTCCTGGCATTGTGATCGTATGGATGAAATAATAATTTGTGGTTCCTGACACAAACACATCGCTCACAGCTGCGAGGATTTAACCCTCTGAGATCTATCGGTTTTTACACATCTCGCTAAATTCACCTTTTAACCTTTGCGTTGTCTTCCCGTAGATCCTTCCGGGTCAAAATAGAAAATGAACTTTTTTTGGTGCTTTTTCAAACATTTTTGTCACTTTATTCACACTTTTTTAATGCATGGTCAATAAACCTTATTTAAATGACATTATACCTCATTTGTGAGTTAAAAGTAGCAGAAATTATGAATTATTTTGACTAATAGTTAAGTTTAGAGGATGTTGAGTGAATCACAGATGGGTTTATGTCAAAGTTTAGTCAGGATACTGTTTTAAAAACCATTTAAACATTTTGGAAATGCTATAAAATTGAATAAAAACACCCCAAATTCTATGTAAGTAATCATTCATTTTACCTGCAAAGAATGTTGTCTGGGTTCCATACAACGTACATCCATGCATTCAAGTTATTTTTGGGCAATTTGGTTGAAAGAAACCCATATTTCTGATATATAAAAAAAACGGGTCAAATTTGACCCTAAGACCATACAACAACTTGTTGTTTTTCTGGATCAAAATAAAAAAAAAAAAAAAAAATTACGTTTTGGTTGTCTTTTTAGACACTTTTGTGACTTTATGTTCCGTGTTTTTTTGTTACTTTGTTGATTTCTTTGGCGAATTTTTTGGACATTGTGACATATTCAACGTATGTCACTTTCCTTGCCATTTTTGAAGCCTTTTTTTCTCCAAGTTTTTGTCACTTTTTCTGATTTTTTGTTGATTTTTTTTCAATGTTTTTTATAAAAAAAAAAATATTCAAACGCTATAAAATTGAATAAAACACCCAGATTCAATGAAAGTAGTGAATTGATCGTTTATTTGACTTGTGAAGAGCGTTGTACGGAACCATCCACGTTCTTTTATTTTTGACAATTTGTTTGAAAGAAAACCCAAATTTCTGATATAGAAACTTTTTGAATATGGGTCAGATTTGACCCGAGGACAACAGGAGGGTTAAGTGATTCCATATAACTGATCCCCGTGTGTTTGGTATCAAAATGTTCAGAACAAACTGAACAGAAACTTTCGAATTCTTCAAATCTGTTAAAGGCGAAAACATTTACACCTTTACTCATGCAGACAAATTGTTTTGGTGCTTTCAATGAGTTTAACAAAAGTCTTTTTGTTCACAAAAGTAGTGTAATATGATAGTATATAAATGTATAATAAATGTCTAAAATAACATTTTGTTATATTGCTTTTTGAGTAGGCGCTTCATTCTCAGAGGGTTAAAGAGAAATCACACAAACGAAGAAAATACGTTAAATATCATAAAATGTTTTAATGAGGCTTTTTAATTCTTCCGTATGCAGCGGCGGATAACCAGCCTCCACATTCCTACTGTGTGTATGTGTGTGTGTGTGCGTGTGTGTGTGTCTCTGGCTGTATTATTTGTTTAACCATTAAATATCTATGATGTAACACTGCTCATGTGTTTTTGTCTTTTGTGATATTTTAAATTTTTTTTATATATTATTAATTTTTCTTAAAGCTACGTACATTGTGTAAGAATTTCTCCCATCTAGCGGTGAAATTGTATATGACAACCAACCGAATATTACTTTCTAGTAACTCCTAGGGTGGCCGTATTATTCCAAGAAGTATGACTTTGTCCGTGAGTGTTCCTTCCAGTGTAATAATAGTTTGACGTTATTTTGGTACCATTTCATTGCTAATATCAGCTATTAGGTTCCCAAACATTCAGTGCTATCGTTATTCTGTATATTGTACGAGATTGTAAGGCAATGTTTACAGCGTAGGAGAGAAGCAACGGAGGTTTGTGTTTTTAATATATTTCTCTGAGCAGTATGAACAGTCATGTCAATAAAACTGAAATTAGCTCTTAGTATCTCTATCGTTTACACGCAGCTGTTCTAGCTGTAGCTAGTAACTGTGTTACAACTCCATTACATACGTTTTCTGCCAGGGAAATCACGACACATATGATTACGTTTATGTTATAAGGTAGACAATCCTTTTTCATCATCGACGCGAGGAAAAGTATCCTAAACGTCGTTCTAGCGTTATGCACAATCATGCTATAGTTAGCCAAGCAACTATAAAACTTGAATGATTCTGAATGGCAGATTCTACGCTTACAAGAATACTTTGATTAGTTGGTGGAAGTAATTACACATGAATGAACATGTGTAAGGCCTTTGACTCTGTTAACCATCGTATTCTCATCGACAGACTGAATTACCTTGGGTTCTCTCATAACTGCCTCGCGTGGTTCAATAACTTTTTCTGATAGGATCCTGCGCGTTAAATCTGAGGGCCTGCTGTCTGAACCTATGGATGTCTCTACGGGGGTAGTACAAGATTCGATTCTCAGGCCGACTCTTTTCTCCCTATACATCAATGATGTGGCTCTTGCTGCTGGGAATTCTCAAATCCACCTATATGCAGACGACACCATCCTGTACACATCCGGCCCCTCGTTAGATACTGTGCTATCAAACCTCCAGGAGAGCTTCAATGCCATCCAGCACTCCTTCCGAAACCTCCAATTCCTGCTAAACTCTGGCAAAACCAAGTTCATGCTTTTCAATCGTTCGCTGCAAACCCCTGCCCACCCAATTAGCATTACCATGCTCGATGGGTTGGAACTAGAAAACGTGGCGGTGTACAAATACTTAGGTGTCTGGTTAGACTGTTCTCTCTCCTTCCAGCAACACATAACCCACCTTCAGTATAAAGTTAAGTCCAGGATCGGTTTGCTATTCTGCAACAGGGCCTCCTTCACTCATGCTGCCAAACTCACCTTGGTGAAAATGACAATCTTACCAATTCTCAATTTCAGTGATGTCATCTACAGAACTGCCTCAAACTCTCTCCTGAAAACACTGGATGTTCTTTATCACAGTGCCATATGTTTCGTGACTAGAGCCCCCCCTAACACCCACCACTGCAGCCTCTATGTATTAGATGGCTGGCCCTCGTTACACACTCGTCGCTTAACGCACTGGTACTAACTCATTTACAAGTCCTTGCTAGGCAAAGCCCCGCTGTACCTAAGCTCACTGGTCACCATAGCTCACGCACCCACACTTCAACCTGCGCTCTAGCAGTTACATCTCCTTGGTCACCCCAAAAGCCCACACCTCCTCTGGCCGCCACTCCTTCCAGTTCTCAGCTACAAACGATTGGAATGCACAAACCTGACACTCAAAACCTTTATCTCATTAACTGCCTTCAAAGTACATCTGTCTGAGCGCCTGTCCAATCACTGTAAGTGCTAACCGTTCTCCATCATTCATGCTCTGCTCTCGCACCCCCCTATTGCATTACTGCAATCCATTACCTCAGTCACGCCCCATTGCATATATGCACAGTTGCACATTTTCTCCTGCATTGCTATCATATTCTGTTTACACCTTTTTGCACTATACATTGTACGCTCAACTGTCATTCCTCCAACCTTTGTTACTAACTGTATATTGACTCTCTACTACATCTCAGCATTTATAGATTCATGTATATTGTGATATTACTGACCTACATCATCATCTAGACCACACTTTGCACCAACTGTATACTGACTCTTTACTATATCTCAGCATTTTCTAGACTGTCTATTCATGCATATCGTGTTATTTCTGATCTACATCACTACCTAGACCACTATTTGCACTAACTGTAAATTGACTTTGCATGACATTCGACATCTACATAGACTGTCTATTCCGGTTAACTGTGTTATTACTGACTGATATCACTAACCAGACCACAATTTGCACTAACTGTATAGCGACTCTTCACTACATCTCAGCATTTACATAGACTGCTTATTCTTATATATTGCGTTATAACTGACTCAACACCACTAACTAGATCATAATTCGCACTAACTGTTCATATTTTGTTTTGTGTGGCTCTACACTACATCTCATCACTGATATAGACTGTCTATTCATGTATATTGTGTTATTAACATATCACTTTTGCATACCCTTCGTCTTACTTACAACTCACCTTGCACCGGTTTTGTAATGCCTACTTAATCTGCACTTTATGTAGCCTATTGTATTCTGTATTCCTGTATCGTATTGTATGTGAAACTGTATGTTGTCTTGCACGCCTATGCATTTCTTGGCCAGGACGCTGTTGTCTCAACGGCCTACCTGGTTAAATAAAGGTTAAATAAATACAAATACTTGTGAAAGAACAAAGGGGTTTTTGCTAAGAATTAACATTAAAAAAATTACACAATGGAGCTATAACCTGCCAGTTCATACCAATGAGACGAGACGAGACGGTGTATCGTCTCCATAGCAACGACACTTTGTTTACCATTATTAGTTTGCTATTTACAGAGTTAAACCCTGGCCGTGTTGAGCCGGTTTATGACCACCTCTCCCCATTCCAACCTTTGTCAAACCACACACACACACACACACACACACACACACACACCCTCAGCTCGTCTTTCATCACTCGGTCAACACCACACAATCCCTGCTTCACACTCTGAGGACGGACAATAAAAGCAGTGAAAAGCTTCGTTTGCAGAATACAGTGCTGCAAGAAGTATTCAGATCCTTTGCTGCAGTAAAAGTACTAATACCACACTGTTAAAATACTCTGTTACAAGTTAAAGTCCTGCATTGGCAACAAATGTAACTTCAGTAAAAGTTTGTAAGTATCATCAGGAAAATGTAGTTCATCTCGAAAAAGCAACAAAATGTCAAAAGGTGACAAATTTCGAAAAAAGTGGCAAAACTTAAATTTTTAATAAAGGCGACACATATCGCAAATATTGTCCTAAAAAAAACTTGAAAAAGGTGACACAAACGTTGAAAAAAGAGCAACAAAAAAACGGCAAAAATATGCGTCGACAACCTTAAAACGGAACAAAAACTTAAAAAAAATAAATAAATAAAAAAAGCCCAGATTTGATTATTGGGGGGAGGTTGGAAACGTTTTTGTCGCTTTATTGAGGGGTAGTTTTTCGCATTTTTTTTTTTCTACAGTTTTTTCAATGTTTTGGTGTCTTTTCTCAATACACAAAGACAGATGTCAACCTGGCAGCACACAACAACAACAAATTTGGCACAGATACTCTCTAAGGGCCACTATTTTGGAAAAAGGCGTTGGCCACTCAAAAATTCAACATGTTATAATATTGCTATTCAACGCTTATTATATCAATTATTCAAACAGTGATCCAAACATAACATTTGATACAAATACTCTCTAAAGGACATGTTAATGGAAAAAGATGCTTGTCCCTCAAAAATTCAAGATGGCCGCCATTTTTAAAGATGGCCACCGTTCCTGTCGAATTAATTAATTAATTAATTATTTCAATTGTTCAAATGGTAATGCAAGCATAAAATTAGGCAGAAGGAACACTCTTTTGGAAAAAGGTATGTGCCACTCAAAAATTCAGGATGGCGACCATTTTCAAGATGGCCACCATTTCTGTCAAATAGTCATAATGTCTGCTTTGTCTGCCTCCTCTCCTTTGACCTTAGTTAAACTTGCCAGGGATATAAAATCCCCGCCGGCATAGCTCTCAGGTTCATTGGAGTACACAAGCCTCTCCTCCACGGCAAGGTGCAGTCCACAGAGAGGAAGGGCCACTGTTAGAAAAAGGAAGTGGCCAGTAAAAATTCAGGATGGAAACCATTTTTCAAGATGGCTGCCATTCCTGTCCTATGTTCATTGCCACTGTTTCCAAATAGTGATACAGAAAATATGCCACAAATACTCTGTTAAGGCCACTTTTTGGAAAAATGGATGGTCAATAAAAAATTCAAGATGGAGACCTTTTCCAAGATGGCCGTCATTTCGGTAGTATGTACACTGATGCACACATGCATGTTAGCAAAAATACTCTAACGGCCACACTTTTAGAAAAAGGCAATCGCAAAATTTCAAGATTCATTTTTTCAAGGTGGGTGTTGTTTTAATAGTGTACTCTGTTGGGACTGAGTTAAAAGGAAGGATTGAAAAAAAAAAAACATAAGTTCTAGTCACATTTTTACCAGCTCAAAGGCCTTGTGGTTAGAGTGTCCAACCTGAGATTGAGAGGTTGTGCCCTGCCGAGTCATAATAAAGACTGTTAAAAATGGTAGCCAATGCCTCCGTGCTTGGCAGTCAGCAAGTGTTGTATTGGGGGCAACATATCCAGGAAGGTGTACATATACATCACGGTCCAGAATCAGGAAATCGGCTCTCGGCCCACCACAAGGCCGAGGGGTTATCCTTTCAGGTATGGGATACAACTAGGTTCGGGTCACCTACACCTAGCCCGAGCATTCATCCAGTGCCATTTAAGTCCCGTGTGATCTGTACACCTTCCAGGTAAGCATACATGAACAAGTCATGTATTGCCCCGCTTACCATTGGCTCGGCTCTCCCGCGCTGGCACAACCTGTCAATACAGGTGCGGCTATCTAACTACATCTATTACTAGCTAATTGATGAGGGGCTGTTAAACAGCTAAACTTAGCTATACTATTACTACTAGTCAAGAACTACAGTGTAAGTAAAACTAGATCAGCTGACACTGAACCCCATGCTGAGTTCCACAGCAGTAAAGTCACCAGTGTGCCCTGGTTGTGTAATGATATTCACTCTATTAAACAAAACCTTCCATAACCCATTAAATTGAGCTCTGACAGAAATGGTGGCCATTGAAAATGGTCGCCATGTTGAATTTTTTAGTGGCACACACCTTTTTCCATGAGAATGTTCGTTGAAGAATATTTGTACCAAATTTGATGATATCATCACCATTTGAAAAATTGATGTAAGGATTCAAGAGAAATGGCGGCCATCTTGAAAAATGGTTGCCATCTTGAATTTTTGAAAACCGTTTTCCAAAAAAACATTCTTAAGAGAGTATTTTCACAAAATGTTATGCCTACATCACTGTTTGAACGATTGACATAATGAGCATTTGACAGAAATAGCGGCCATCTTGAAAAAATGGCTGCCATGTTGAATTTTTGGGTGGCCAACGCCTTTTTCCCAAAAAGTGACCCTTAGAGAGTATCTGTGCCAAATGTCATGCTTGTATACCAATTTGAACGATTCTCTTGAAATATGCCATTAATCTGCACTATAACTAAAGCTGTAACAGATGAATGTAGTGGAGTAAAAAGTCCAATATTTCTCTCTGAAATGTAGCAGAGTAGAAGTGGCATGAAAAGAAAAGACTCAAGTAAAGTACAAGTACCTCAACATTTGGTACTGAAGTACAGTACTGGAATACAGGGGCGCAACTATCCAGTGTCAGAGGGGTATGCAGCAACAATTTTGGCGCGCCCCCCCCAAAAAAAGAAGTGTGCCGGACATCATCATGTATGTGCTTTAAATAATAAAGGTTTATTTTAAAGTATATCAGCGACATTAACGGTTGCCCTTGGCAACCAAACTGTGACAATTAGCAACCTAATCATCACCCCTGGTTGATGTGATTTGAGTGGTGAGTGGCTTTCCATCTCTGTCTGCACTATTTTTACCCCAAAAAGGACACAGTGAATAGGTTGGTCAACAGAACTTCAAACCATACTGGACATTTAGTTTTGTGTGGTCTAACTAATAGAACTGACCTGATGTCATCACTGGTCTCATCTCTACGTGATGTCATCACTGGTCTCATCTCTACGTGATGTCATCACTGGTCTCATCTGTACCTGATGTCATCACTGGTCTCATCTGTACCTGATGTCATCACTGGTCTCATCTCTACCTGATGTCATCACTGGTCTCATCTCTACCTGATGTCATCACTGGTTTCATCTCTACCTGATGTCATCACTGGTCTCATCTCTACCTGATGCCATCACTGGTCTCATCTCTACCTGATGTCATCACTGGTCTCATCTCTACCTGATGTCATCACTGGTCTCATCTCTACCTGATGTCATCACTGGTCTCATCTCTACCTGATGCCATCACTGGTCTCATCTCTACCTGATGTCATCACTGGTTTCATCTCTACCTGATGTCATCACTGGTTTCATCTCTACCTGATGCTATCACTGGTCTCATCTCTACCTGATGTCATCACTGGTTTCATCTCTACCTGATGCCATCACTGGTCTCATATCTACCTGATACTATCACTGGTCTCATATCTACCTGATACTATCACTGGTCTCATCTCTACTTGATGTCATCACTGGTCTCAGACCTCATGTCTGTCTCATTCACTCCTTGCCTGTGTTCTTCTCCACTAAGACATATTGTCAAACAAACATTATGTAATAGATTTTTCATTAGTTTTTCCATATCACTAATATTAAGAAATGAATCTGTTGGTATCAAGTGGCTCCCCCTACACTTCCACCTAATGTTAGACCTACCTGTTGCCTTCCCCTGTCTTTCCTGATCCACCATCCTCACACCTGAATGAAATGAACTCACTGTTAAATATAGCAGCCTAAATTCAATTCTTAAATCAGCCTAGTGATGGCATCTGATAAGACAACTATTATGCAGTAAGGTTGTGCTGCTGTTGAAATTACATTCACATTTTGTATTTTAAATATATATATATATATATATATATATATATATATATATATATATATATATATATATATATATATATATATATATTCTTTTCATATTTATTTATTTCTTTTCTTCTCATTTATTGTGCATGCTACCTTATATTTACCAGTTGTTATTTTACCTTAATAAAATTGAGATATGTCATGCATGGGATTGGTACCATAGGGTTTAACCAAAATCTAAATGTAGCTATCAGCAACATTGGTTTGCATTAACTTAGCAAACACTAGCCAGTCTGTTAACATGAATATTAGCAAGCCTCCAAGTTTGGTAGCAAATCGATGCATGATTCCATGGTAAACCAGAGTTATTGCATAAGTTATGTTTTCCAGATTCTTGTCATTTATTGTACATGCTACCTTATATTTACCAGTTTCCAGCTCAGCAACCTCGGTTTTGCATATTGTAAGCTAGCCATAAACCCCCATTTGGCTGCTACATTCCCAGTGTTAGCAAACACTAGCTAGTCTGTTAACATTAATATTTGCAAGCCTCCAAGCACAGATGTCACACTTAAAATCCTACCTGTTGCCTCTCACCATCCACTTATTTAACTGCTGTCACATCCCTGGACATGTTATCTCCTTTTCCCTCTTTCTTTTTCTATTTTTAGCCCCAACAGCTGTTTTGCTTTGTTCTTTTTCTTTTTCCATACTACTCTACTTCACTGCTCACTCAGCGCTCACGGCGCCCCCCCCCCACCCCCCTCTTCTATGTCAGAATTCTATGATGGAATCTTATGAGACAGGGCGCCTACTCTAGCCTGTTAGTCCTCTAAAATGTTATATAATAACATTGAGGAAATGCAGAAATTATTTTTAACCATTGCTTTGGCACCCCCCATGGTGCTGTGCCCCTATGCGCCATATTGCGCATACCCACTTTTTGCGCCACTGGCTCAAAGACGTCAGTTGGTGTATGAGATAGCCTATAGACAGATTATCAATGATGAATCTAATCTAGATGCTCCAAGGAAAGCTGCTGGACGATGTGATAACACTGTACTATTGATGTTATATAAATGGAGAAAAAGACTTATTTTAAATCTTGTAAATATAAAATGTAAAAAGGTGAAAGCAAGATAAATATAACATAACTGAAGATCAGTCTGAGATGTAGAGAGAAATTAATCTGTATATTGTTGAATAAATATTGTGCCGTAAGGGATATATGAGTGTCTGTCTGCTTTGTATGTGCAAGGGGTACAATATGATAGAGCTCACAGTGACTCATCACCATACAACTGCTCTGTTATTAAGATCATTTCACAAATATCCACAGTACAGTTACTTTTATTAAACTACTGTTTTACTAGGTGACTTATCCAAAATTCCAAAGGGTTGACAGTATTTACAAACAAGCCAAAGTTTTCTCAACCTTTCTAACCTTAGATTTCTTCTTGATTCTACTTTGATAAGTCTCCTGAAAATGACTTCTTCTAGCCGCTGATGAGGCAATAAATGTTGATATAAAACCATGTTTATTTTTTTATGTTACAATTTATAACCAATTTACGGATCATTTTTCAAGCAAAAATGCAAAACATTGTTGGAACATGGTTCCAGCCTCTGAAATATGAGGATTTGCTTCGTTGTCTACTGAGATAATAAACCATAACATTTCGGACCAGTTAATCAGGAGAATAATCCACATATTAATTGATAATGAGGATTATAAATTGCAACCCTAGTAATAAAATATGCGATTATGCATATATAGCGCATACCCACTTTTGCGCCACTGCTGGAGTACATGTACTTAGTTACATTACAGCGCTGGCTGTGTTTTTACCATTGGTTTTTGATTTTTACATTCAGGACTTTGAATTAATAGTCCATTGAGATACAGATAGCTTTACGCACTGACCAATCAGAAGAGCCGCCATCTGACTGTGACGCAGCTCTGCAGTCGGTCAGTCACGTGGCTTTTGATCCGTGTTTCCGGGATAACCAAACAGCAGACACACCCCCCCTCCAGATGACAGCTGGCTCCGTGGTTCCTTCATAAGTTTCCAGCAAGGAGCCCCAGTCAGTCAGAGCCAGGAACCGTCCGAGCTGTTGAGCCTCACACGAACGAGGTAAGAACACCGCAACCGCTCCTCGCCGAACTCCGCTCTAAAATCTCAACATTTAAAACTTCATCGCGTATCGGCAAATATCCGTGCTCTATAGAATACAATTCAACACGTTTTGTGGAAGAGTAGGCGTAACTTTACATCGGCTAGAATCTGGTACACGTTACAGAACCCTGTTCCACAAAATCTCAACTTGAACCATTGTTTGTCCACTAATTCCCGGCGTTCTTCCGCCCAACGTTACGTAAGCGTCACGCAGTCGAGCGGAGCGATTCTATCCATTAGAGTTAAGATTAATCCGTAAAAATGGCTAGTTTGTGTTAAGAATGCACGCCGTACGTGACGCAGCTTCTTTATAATTCCACACATATCTTAATCAATGTTCTGCCACGCCTAAACACTGCCTAACACGAAAGAGACCTTCAATTTGTAGGGTTTGTAATGGGAGTTTGGTATCAAGTTTTAACAATGCGTCATTGCGTTCAACCAGGAAGAGCCTCCACCTTCCTGCAGTTACATGCTGTACATAAAGGCTGTATGTGCTTGGTCAACACTAACTAACTACACATAGAGCGTGTGTTATGTGACTCTGAGAAAGAACAGATGTATGTTGTAAACAGGCAGTGTATGGCGGAGCTGATGCACTCTGTACTGAACAATCCAGTTGATATTTTCCCTGCAGAGGCCACTCCTTTCTCCTCCTCCTTCCTGAAACTCAGACATTTTCCATCTTTGTTTTTATGTGTTTTTGTCCGAATGTCTCTTTCTCATAACCCCATATTTTTAAAAAGCATGGCTCAGGCGTTTTATTTGTATGTTAATGTTGCCTCATCCTTGAAATCATAATCAATAACTGATATCTATCTCTGTCTGTGAGTGTGAGGCGGTGCTGGGTGTGTCCCTGAGCGAACCCCATAATAATCAGTTTTTATAAAGTGTGATTGCAGGTGGGGGAGTTGGAACAAACATGAGTTGAGAAACTGTTTGACCTGAACTGATAAATGATTGATGGTCTGTCAGATGACAAGAGGAACACTTAATGCTCTGTATGCACAGAGAGGTGTGTGTATTCTGTGTACTCCGTGTGTGTATCTGTGTACTCTGTGTGGGTTCTCTGTGTAGCAGGTGTGTCCGTGTGCATACCTGAGCTTTACATACCTGATGTTTGTTTTGTCATTCACTTCAACATAAAGCTCAGAGTCTTTAAAAGTCATTTTTCTTCCAACTGTCTCTCCCTCCCTCCCTCCCTCTCTGTCTCTCCCTCCCTCTCTGTCTCTCTCTGTCTGCAGTTTTTGAGTTTGAATCATGTCTATGCATGGAGGACACCAGGGGCCGGGGTCTGAGGGGCCGGGGGGGGCCTCCATCATCCGCATCCCGCCCCATCACTACATCCACGTCCTGGACCAGAACACCAACATCGCCCGGGTGGAGATCGGACCGCTCACGTACATCCGCCAGGACAACGAGAGGTCAGAGACCACACATCCTGATTGGTTCATCTGGCTCTGGGGGGTGGGTCTTACACACATACTAAAGTTTGACCCACACATTTGGGGCAAATCATTTGGGAGAAATCTTGGAAAAAAAAAACCAGATCAGAAGACACAGATGTCCTCACTTTACTGCTTAAAATCAGAAGTGCCCAAATTCTTTTATACCAAAGGCCCAAAATGTTTCTAGACGGAAGGCCACGGGCCCAAAATAAATGTTGATGAAGAAGAAATCCATAATTCTTGGTACATAAAACGTATGCATTTAATTTAATAGGGCACTGTGCCTTATGTTACAGTTTAAAAACTCAGATGAAGTGCTTTTTAGCGGTACAGAATATACGTTGTGTTGTCACTACGGTCGGGTTTTACAGCTCTTTCAAAATAAGAGCGTGTCCGCTGGCCCCAAAACAATGGCCGGCGTTGCTTTTAAAGTGTTCCCATATGCGCAAAAAAGATGCTGACTAATAGGTCCGAGTTCTTTTTGGAGGGCTGGAACAGACCAAAGTGTAAAGAAAACGCCCCTTAGAGACTTCAGATCTTTAATCTTGTGATTGATTATGATCCATGTTGACACACATGAACAATAAGGTGCAGAGGTTCAGCACTTTGTGTTTGATTGAAAGACTTTTGTGTCCCAGAGATGAACTGGGATAAGTTAGCTGTGTAAACTGGAATGGGTCAGCTGTGTATCCGTATCATGGTACAGAGGTTACGGTTCAATATGTTGAGATTTCTTAACCCTCCTGTTGTCCTTGGGTCAAATTTGACCAGTTTTTTTTTTTATATCAGAAATATGGGTTTCTGTCAACCAAATTCCCCAAAAATAACTTGAAAGCATGGTGTACAATGTATGGAACCCAGACAACATTCTACGCAGGTAAAATGAATGATTACTTACATAGAATTTTGGGTGTTTTTATTTAATTTTATAGCATTTCCAAAATGTTTAAATGGTTTTTAAAACCATATCCTGACTAAACATTGACATAAACCTGTCTGTGATTCACTCAACATCCTCTAAACTTAACTATTAATCAAAATAATTCATAATTTCTGCTTCTTATAACTCACAAATCAGGTATAATGTCATTTAAATTAGGTTTATTGACCATGCATTAAAAAAAGCGTTGAATAAAGTGACAAAAACCTTGGAAAAAGCATAAAAAAAAGTTCATTTTCTGTTTTGACCCGGAAGGATCTACGGGAAGACAACCCAAAGGTTAAAAATCTGACATTTTATACATGTAGAGCTGCAACTAACGTTATTTTTTTATTGCTGATTATTTCCTGCCGCTTCGTTTTTATTTTTATTTTTTTTTATATATTTTCTTTTGCCGACATTTTAGTTTTAATTTACAATTTTTTGTTGCTTTTTCTTATGTTTTTGACAGGCTTTTAAAAACATTTTTTAGCGATGGTTATTGTCGTTTTTTTTTTTTTTTTTTTTTTTTTTTTTTACTTTAACATTTTTCTGAAGTTTTTGGCGGTTTTTATTTTACTTTTAATTTTTTCAACATTTTTATCAACATTTTTGTCAACGACCTTTTTTTTTTTTTTAAATTTTTGTTTCTTTTTCTTATGTTTCTGACGGGCTTTTAACAGAAATTGTAGTGATGGTTATTGTCTTTTCTTTTTTCTTTTTTTATTGACATTTTGTCTTTTTTTTCCGATGTTCTCGCCGACGTTTTTCTAGTTTTAGTTTACAATTTGTCACTTTTTTTTTAAAAAACGTTTTTCAGAGTGCTGTTCATGCCGGTTCGGATGATCATGGTGCCGCCGCGTCACTACTGCGTGGTCATCAACCCGGTGGCCCGCGATGATGACAAGCAAGTCCTCTTCGACCAATCGGGGCAGGCCAAACTCCGCCACGCCGACCTGGAGATCCGTCTGACCCAGGACCCCTTCCCCCTGTACCCTGGAGAGGAGATTCAGCAGGTCTGGCCCACACTGCTCTGGAATATGTTTGGAATATTTTGAGAAAGTCTAAATATTTTAGAAAAAAAAGTCGGAAGTGTGTGCATGTCAGTTTGTGCGTGCATGTATGCGTGGTCGGTGTGTTCATGCATGTGTGCATGGTTGTGTGTGTGGGTGTGTGCGTTGGTTTGTGTGTGTGTGTGTGCGTGCATGGTTGTACGTGTGTGCGTAAGTTTGTTTGAAGCACGTTGTGCTACATTTGCTTGTATGAATAAAGTATGATTTGATAATAAGATGCGTTGTTTGTGTGTGTGTGTGTGTGTGTGTGTGTGCGTGTGCAGGACGTGACTCCGCTGCAGATCGTGTACCCCGACACGGCGCTGCGTCTCCAGGCGCTGCTGGACTTCCAGGGGGAGGTGGGGGTGAAGAGAGTGGCCGGAGACGAGTGGCTGTTCGAGGGACCAGGTGGGGGTTTGAACTGGAGATTCCGTCTGGCCCATTCTCACTACCCTCAGAATAACATCACTTTAGTTCCTTCTTAAAAGTCTTTTCAGTAGTATTCTTCAGAATGGGCGTTTTTACCTTTCTCTAAATACGAGTGCCTTAGATTTGTGTATACATATATACTGTGTGTGTATATAAAATGTGACTGAGTGTTTTTGTGTGTCAGGGACCTACATCCCCAGGAAGGAGGTGGCCGTGCTGGAGACCATCAAAGCCACGGTGATCAGAGAGAACCAGGCCATCAGACTGAGAGCTCGCAAGGAGGGGACGGACAGACAGGGGGTCCGCAGGGTCACAGGTAACACACACACACACACACACACATATATACATACATACATACATACATTCTCTCACCCCCCCCTTCCAGTGCTGAGAGCAGACCTGTGTTCCTGACTGTATGAATGTGTGTGTGTGTGTGTTTCAGGTGAGGAGTGGCTGGTCAGTAAGGTGGGAGCGTACCTTCCAGGTGCTCACGAGGAAGTCATCGATATCGTCAACGCTTTCATCCTGACAGACAAGGTGAGGGACGCAGCGACGGCCGCTCTGATAAATGGTCTCAGGAAGGAACTTGTTTTGGTGGAACATTTGCACCCCGCAAAAGAAAACGCCACATACAATATTAAATGAAGTTAACTGTTGACACAATCCAGTAATGTGAGCTATTTAAATTAGCTGACACATGGTTAAACATCATTATCTCTTACCAGTATATCTCTGTGGGTACTTCATCCACAGCAATCCCACCAATCAGTCCCAAAACGATCCAGTTAGAGAGGAAATGCCCTAAACGTATTCTTAGTAAATCTTTACAATCATTCCTTTCAGCACGTAGCTGGCTAGCTCTTCTTTGTTGTTTTTTACACTTGAAAAGATGCTGTCTGCACAGCATCTGGACCTTAAATCACCAAAACGTTTGTTCTGATGAAAGCTTCTCTTGTGGTTTCCCCCAGAAAGCGCTTCATGTCCGCGCCCTGCGGCCCTTTAAGGACGCCGGCGGGCGGGACCGGCGTACGGGGGAGGAGTGGCTGGTCACCATGAAAGACAGGGAGGCTCACATCCCGTCTGTGTCCGAGGAGGTGGTGGGCGTGGTGGAGGTGACCACGCTGAGCAGCCGGCAGTACTGCGTGATCCTGGACCCGGTTGGCCCCGACGGGAAACCCCAGCTGGGACAGAAGAGGGTGGTGAAGGTGAGGACCAGTACTGGAAGTATCTAGGTCCTTTTTACTGCAGTAAAAGTACTAACTAAAACTAAATATATACACAAATGCTGCTCGTTGGAGCACTCTGATGGACTGTCGCATATCTTAAAATACACTCCCCCTCTCTCCCCCACACCCCCACAACTTGCTCACAACTCAACAGCCTAAAGTTTCAAGTGTTTAATAGAACTTTTGCTTACTCCAGTCTTGTAAAGAGCAACTTTCTAAACATCACAGAATATTTTGTGTGTCTAGTTTCTGCAGCATAAAAATCCTGTTTTCAACTAAACCGCCGCTAATGTATCTCATTCTGTTCTGCACGAATATTCACTTCTACATCCTGGTAACTTGTTTTCTTTCTCTCTGCCAGGGCGAGCGCTCTTTCTTCCTGCAGCCGGGCGAGCGCCTTGAACAGGGCATCCAGGACGTGTATGTGCTGTCGGAAGAGGAGGGTCTGGTCCTTCGAGCCGTGGAGGCGTTCAACGACACCCAGGAGGTTAGAAATCACAACAGCGTGCTGAGTTGCATGAAGAGTGCCATGGCAACGCAGCTTTACTGCAGTAATACCCCAGTGTGGAAATACTCTGTTACAAGTTAAAGTCCTGCATTCAAAAGTACAAAAGTATAGGCATCAAAATAAAGTTAAAGTACCACAAGTAAAAGTCCTCATTCTGCAGAATAATATATGTAACTACCTCTGTTATGAAAGAGTCCAGGCTTCTTACCAGGGATGCACCGAATCCAGGATTCGACTGAATATTGGGCTTTTTGACGGGGTTGGGTTTCTGCCGAACCTTAGAATTTTTCCCCGCTTTTGTAGTAGTAGTGTAGTGTAGCTTTTTTTTGGTCCCAAAAAGCAGCCGAGAGCATCTTTTTGTTGCCATAACAGCTACTGCTACAGTATCCTAGAGCACTATGTGGCGGTGGAGCGAGCTAGAGAAAGAACAGAGAGAGACAACCCCAATAATCAAAACTGGCCAGTGCAAACCCCCCCCCCCCCCGAAAAAAAACAACCCATAACCATAAACAGACATTTTCCACCGTAAGTTGATGAAGATAAGGCATAAATTGTTGCAGATGTCTGCAAATTCCCCAGAATGCAGGAAATGAAGTGTTTGATACGCTCAAAATATCAATTTTGCTCAAGAGCGGAGATCTCAACCCCCCCCCACAATATTGAACCCAAAGTTACGCCCTTGTGTGTTCATCTTGTGTGTGCTGCTGGTCGGAATGAAATATCTGTGATGGAGTGAGGAATGAGCGGTGAGCCCACTCAGATGGTTTGTAAAGCTCGTCTTGTGCAACCGGTTTATCTCGTAGAAGTGATTAGAAAAACAAAGGTGTAACGATCTCGTCAGCCTGGAATGAGGTGAGAAGTCAGAGGTGTGTCTCTGTCCTCTGTGGTTGAAAGGTTTAAAGTCTCACCTGGCTTCACTGATTAATGTGCCCAGAGGCGTCTGCTGATGCTGCAGCTTATCACGTTGATTTCTGAGGAAAGGGGAGTGGGTTTGGGTTGACTGCTTTAAACTCTTATTATACTGTATGTATGGGCCAGAGTACAGCGTTTTATTGGTCAGGGTTTAGAGCCCGACTGATATAGGATTTTTAAGGCCGATATCGATACAAATATTTGGTGATTTTTGAAAATCCGATATTCCGATTTGTATCGGCCGATTATATATTTAAAAAATAAATAAATCCAGAAATGCGTAACAAAACACAAACAGATTTCCCTAACATTAGTTATTTGTAGTTATTTATGAGTCATCACTAAAATAATATGATGAAGCAGTTTAAAAATAAAATTGTTTGTTTTATTGTCACAACAGAATGGAGGAACATCAAAATATATTAAAGTTCTGATAAATCATTTATGTATTGAGAAAAGGCAAAAACATCAAAAAAATAAGGTAGTATGTATTTTTGCCACTTTCTTGTTGCTCTTTTTTAGACAATTTTTCTTGCTTTTTCAAGATGAACTACATTTTCCTGATGATATTTACAGACTTTTACTACATTTTCAATGCAGGACTTTAACTCGTACCAGAGTATTTTTAACAGTGTGGTATTAGTACTTTTACTGCAGTAAAGGATCTGAATACTTCTTCCAGCGCTGTATTCTGCTAACGGAGCTTGCAGTATTGATTCTGGGGAAAATAATCATTTTAAAGATCGTCACAAAAAAAAATCCCAATACATTCGTGAATGGATTTTTTTCTCCCACCCCTACTAACCAGGCTGACTCAATATACCCCGACTCTTTCTTTCTTCTTCCTCTCTCCCGTCTTTCTCTTTGAACCACTCCCTCCACCCTTTATGTTTCCCTCCGCCTTTTCAAATGTCTTCCACTTTGGCTTTCATTTCTCCCAGTGTCACTCTCCTCCTCCCTCTCCCTCTCCTCCCCCTCTTCCACCACTCCAATGCATCGCCACGTTAACCCTTCTCTCCCTCCTCCACCTCTCTCTCCCCCGTTCTCTCTGCCAGCGCGGCGAGGAGGAAGACGAGCCCGAGGAGGAGGAAGAGGAGAGGGCCAAGCGCTCGCGAAGGAGCCCCGGCGTCCTGCGTCGCCCCGGAGACCGCTGGATGCTGCGGGGGCCCATCGAGTACGTCCCGCCCGCCGCCGTGGAGGTGATGCTGAGACGACAGGCCATCCCGTTGGACGAGAACGAGGGCATCTACGTCCGGGACATCAAAACTGGAAAGGTACGGAGTCGCTTTTAAAGGAACATACCGCTGCTTTTTATGATGTCACGAGACTGAACAAGATAAGGTCCCCTTCAACTTTAACCCTCCAAAAATAATGTGTAGTTGAAGTCCATCATGCAAATTAAGTTTCTGGATTGATACAAAGCACGACAAGTAAAAACTGGCATGGCCATTTTAAAAGGGCTCCCTCTGTCGCCTCCAGATATCTGAATGAAATGTCTCAAGTTTAACTTTTTTGTGTTCATGTTTAATAAAAAGTCCATTAATGTAACTACTTTAATGTAAACAGACTTTTAATAACGCCGCAGGTCAGAGGGAACCTAGTACAAATTTTGAATCTCTTTCATATCCAGGCAAAGTTGGTTTTGCAACTGAAATATCCAAAATTGACATTGAATCGGTAATGTAATTGAACCGGGACCTTGTGAATCGCAAATGGAATCAGGAAATCAGTGGCGATAGCCTTACTTATGGATTTAGCTGTATTTAACAGCCTGTTGTCCTCGGGGTCAAACTTGATCCGTTTATCAAAGTTTCTACGCAAAAAATATGGGTTTCTTTTAACTTTAAATTGCCCATAAAAACCAACACGGTTGGTTCAATACAACATTCTTTGGCACCCGGAAAACTCAGTTGGTAGAGCGGGCGCCCATATATAGACGTTTACTCCTCGACGCAGCGGGCACAGGTTCGACTCCGACCTACAGCACTTTGCTGCATGTCATTCCCCCTCTCTCTCCCCTTTCATGTCTTCAGCTGTCCTGTCTAATAAAGGCCTAAAAATGGCCAAAAATAATCTAATAAAATAAAATACAACTTTCTTCGCAATATCATTGAATTCCAGATGTTATATTATATTTTACAGCATTAGGAGAAAAAAAACGGTTTAAATGGTTTAAAAACCATTTCCTGACTAAGCTCTGATAAACGTCTTCCTCGGATTTTAACTTAATTGTCAAAATATTTCATAATTTATTATATACTCAAATATAAAATCAAATTTAATGAGGTTTATTGACCTATAATTTTGAAAAAAATAATTGTAAAACTTTAAGGGGTGTATATAGTGGCGGTAGCTGGGGGAAAAGCGTAGTAAATGTTGAATAAAGCAAGAAAAAAATAAAGAAACATTTAAAAAAAAAAAAACATTAAAAAAATGAGAGTTCTACAGGAACTCATTGCCAGCCCATTTTACGGCCCATTTGCAAGTGAGATGCCGCCACATTAATGGTATTGTGTTTACTTAACTACATTCCTACTTCATTCATACTATCGTGCAAGTATCACCCTTCGACAGCGATGTTGCAGGTTAAAATGTTTTTTTGGTTTTTTTCACCTTCATTATTCAGGCAAGTCATTAAGAACAGGTTCTAATTTACAATGGCAGCCTGACAAGTGGAATAGCCACTTAGGGAAAGGAAGGAGGGCTAGATAATAAATACATTAGACATACATACAGTTTAGAAATTACATAAAATACAATTTGAAATACTACACAGAAGACAATAAACACTTGAGATAAGTGCACAGGTACATGGGTGAGTAAGAGAGGGGGAGAAACCATTCAAATATTTAGCTGGAAAAATTATGATGTAGAGAAGCGACTGCATATGTCTGTGAACAAGGATGATATGATGGTTTTAAAGGATGAAATGGGAATTAGTTTGTCCAGTTAGAGAATCCTTTGCAGGTTAAAATGTGAACTGACTCATCAAACCTTGCTCTCCGTGGTGTTGGGTTAAGTCCTGCTTTGCATCCCCCCCGCTTCTCTCAGGTGCGTGCGGTGATCGGTCACACCTACATGCTGACTCAGGATGAGGAGTTGTGGCAGAAGGAGCTTCCTGCCAATGTGGAGGCGCTGCTGGCTTCTCCTCTGGACCCGCTGGCCGACCGCTCGCACCGGACCAGAACCAGAGACGATGACGGTCGTCCCAGGGACAAGACCAAGGTGGTCTCCTTCAGGGTCCCCCACAATGCCGCCGTCCAGGTCTACGACTACAGGGAGAAGGCAGCCAGGTGGGGCTCGGGTTTCCTGTCCTGAATAACTCTGAGCTAAAGGGAACTAGAAGCTAACTTTAAGCTAAAGGGAACTAGAAGCTAACTTTAAGCTAAAGGGAACTAGAAGCTAACACTGAGCTAAAGGGAACTAGAAGCTAACTCTGAGCTAAAGGGAACTAGAAGCTAACTCTGAGCTAAAGGGAACTAGAAGCTAACTCTGAGCTAAAGGGAACTAGAAGCTAACTCTGAGCTAAAGGGAACTAGAAGCTAACTCTGAGCTAAAGGGAACTAGAAGCTAACTCTAAGCTAAAGGGAACTAGAAGCTAACTCTGAGCTAAAGGGAACTAGAACATACGCTCAGCTAAAGGGAATAAGAAGCAATTAGAAGCTTACTCAGATTTTTTTCATGTTTTAATTATAGAGAGGCGAATTCCCTCCCCTTCTGGTGGACCACCATGAGACCTTATACCTTATTTCACAAACAGATGTAGTTGATGGCAAGACAAGAGACAAATAATCAAGTCAAGTTTATTTCATCCATTGAAATGGAAATTACAGTGCTCATACCCGCCTCAATGCCCATAAAAAGAGAGCATAAATACAATACAAATAGACCATAAATACAGTACAGAAATTATAAAAATGTACGTTTAAAGTAATTGTTGTGCTGTCTGATTGCCTGAGGTATAAAAGAGAAAGCATACGGCTTAGTTCGTATTATTAATAATGTTTTGATCGATGAATTACACGTTTATTTATTTTTTTAAGATACATTTTTGGGCATTTTAAGGCCTTTATTTGACAGGACAGTTGAAGACATGAAAGGGGAGAGAGAAGGGGAATAGACATGCAGCAAAGGGCCGCAGGTCGGAGTCGAACCTGGGCCCGCTGCATCGAGGAGTAAACGTCTATATATGGGCGCGTGCTCTACCAACTGAGCTATCCGGGCACCCGAATTACACACGTATTTGTCAATTTAAAAGAGAATTTTGCAAGGCAAGAAAGTCATAGTTTGTCTTCAAACTGTGGCGGTACTGGGGGGGGGCAAGGGTGGCCAATGCCACCTTAATATTAAGCCTCGACCCCCCTCTGGCCCCCCTAACTTCGGCAAATATTTTTTATCTCCACCTTATCCCCAAAGAGAGGATATTATTAATGTGCAGTGATAGATAAAATGTAGGTTGACACTGAATGTGTCTTCTTGTGTTTATTGTTAAATGTGTATCATTTAGTCTTTGTAGAACCAAACCTATGGAGGGTTGGTGGTATGTAACACTTGTGCCTAATATATTCGGTTACCCAGCCCCAGCCTGGCCCCTCCAGTTGAAATGGTCTAGAACTGCCACTGGTTGAAGGTGGGACTCTGGGTTTCCTGTCCGGGTGGAGGGATATGATGGTAACATGTTGCGGTTCTGTTTCCAGGGTGGTGTTCGGACCAGAGATGGTGATGCTGGGACCTGACGAGCAGTTCACTGTGCTGTCGCTGTCCGGAGACAAACCAAAGAGGGCCAACGTCATTAAAGCCATCTGCCTACTGCTGGGGCCCGACTTCTTTACCGACATCATCACCATCGAGACGGCCGACCACGCCCGGCTGCAGCTGCAGCTCTCCTACAACTGGTAACTGGAACCTGGGATTCACACTCCAAACCGGGAAAAAATGGGTTTATTGCCACAATAAGGCTACATTTCCACCGCTACGTTTTGGTTTTAAGCTGATTTTTGTTTTTTAAGTGTTTTTATCTCCAGTAGAATAACTAATCTCTGTTTAAACTAACACGCCCAAACCTCATATCTCATCATCATTCTGGTATACTGGACATAAACAGGAGGCAGCGTGGAGACTCCGCCCACTGCTGGTAGTTACCATGGTAACGTTAGTAGCTTTAAGTCTCAGAGAACAAGATATTGTGACCGATAAGACCCAATCAGGAGGAAAAACGTTGGCGTCAGTGTCGGTGTTGCCAAAGGTCTCCGTTTGGAGCCATTGAGATTGCAACACAACCCTGCAGATTCCAAACCTAAACGGGTCAGAAGTGTTGCCTAATGTCTCCGGTTTAGGGGCTCGGAAACGCCAGAGCAGGGGGAATGAGAGGGAGAAACACCAGAGCAGGGGAAATGAGAGTGGAAAACGCCAGAGCAGGGGGAATGAGAGGGGGAAATGCCAGAGCAGTGGGAATGAGAGGGGGAAAGAAGATATTCCTTTTTAAACCAAAACTTTGCAGTGGGGATGTAGCCTCTGCAACACTTTTGTGGAATTTGCAAATAATATATCGACAACATAAACAAATGAAGACTCTGTACACTTCCTGATGTTCTGTGATAAATGGGTTTGAATGTACTGTCTCTGAACGTGATCGCTCTTCCTCTTCAGGCACTTTGACGTAAAGCCTCCGGTGGACCTCGCAGACGCCGCTGCTCTCTTCTCCGTTCCCGACTTTGTCGGAGACTCCTGCAAAGCCATCGCCTCCCGAGTCAGAGGAGCCGTCGCCTCCGTGCAATTTGACGATTTCCACAAGGTTTGGATCACACTGTCCTCTCTTCTTCTGTTTCAGTAGCTTTTCGCTTTATTGATGTATTTATGAATTCATTTGATAGGGATAGAGCACGTTAATGCACATCCAT